>NW_001865063.1:502708-582269 GCF_000002865.3 Monosiga brevicollis MX1
AGGGTGGGTTCCTCCCCTGGGGTTTTGGAAACCCCCCCCCCCCCCCCCACTCCCTCTTGTCACCCACAGCGTCCATCGTCTGATCCCTCTCGGCCTTTGTAGACGTACAACAAGGCATGCATCGAGGATATCGTCTGCGATGAGCGCTGCGTGCGATTTATCCGCAGCTGCAACATCCCCTGTCCGCCCGAGCTTGAATCGCGCGCGCATGAAGGCCTGATTGGCGTGTACGACACGCTGCGCCAGCGCCCCAGTTACATTTGCTTTGGATGTTCCAAAAGCACGACCGAGCCCATGCCCAAGCACATTGGGCGCGAGCTCAAGAATCTGGCCCGTCCTGTGGCGGCCAAGGTCTGCACCTGGCTTGGTGTTCCCGATCTGACCATGCTTGTCAAGCTCAAGGTCCCCACCAAGAAGTCACCAGGCAGTGGCTTTGTCAACCTTGCCGGGCCTGGGACGCCAATCGAGTACCAGCCCACCAAGCGGCCCCACCTCATGCAGGCCTCGCCCTGGATGGCGCCACCCTTTGTACCGCAGCCCGTGCAACAGCAGGGCTCGCCCCGTCGCAACTCCATTCCCGGCCCCAATGAAAATCCACCCGTCCAGGAGGCTCCCAGCACCTCAGTCGCCGAAACCAACCCGCCTGTCGTGGCCTCCAACGCCCAGCTTCCCGTCCCCAGTGCCACCGTTGTGCCACCCACCGCCAACGAGAACGTCCGCGTCATGTATGAGGGCGTGGTGAGCTCGATCGAGGCCAATGCCCAGGCCGCCCATCAGGCCATCGAGCACTTCAAATCCGCCACCCTCTCAGAACTCACCTGGCTCGTCAATAACCTCGAAGCCGCCCGCCACCAGGCTGCCCAGCATGCCCAACAGACCCAGATGCAGCGGCCCGAAGGCCAACAAGACGGCGCAGAACAACCAGGCCCTGTTGCCACGGCCGCCCCTCAACCCCAGGATAGCGCCCACGCTCCCGATGACGCTGCACAAGCCATGGTCAACATGCAGCAGGCCCCCATGGCCTAAATCACGTCCTTGTGTGCCAATGCCCTTTTATCTCTTGTGTCCCTTGGCCTGTCTGTCGTCGTTACCTTGCCCCGTGCCCGAGCGATCGTCGTGATCATGGGTTGCGTGCCGGACCGGTGGTCTTTCGCCAGAGTGGGCAGAGACCACTGGCCGATGTGTTATCGTCGTCACTGCAATGGTATCTCTTGTTGTGTTGGATTGGCACCGGCTTGGGAGCGCGTGCTTGTCATGTCTGAGGTCTGAGCGCTCCCGAGATGGGCTCGCTGTATGCGTGTGTATGTGTTGGTGTCTGTATGTGTGGGTGTATGCGCGCGCGTTGTTTGTAGATTTGTCGGTGTGTCTGTTCTTCAGCAAGTGGGTCCTTGTGTGCTTCGTCGCTTTGTTTCTCTGGCCCAGCAAAGCATCTCATTTGGGTCTTATGGTCCGTTTTGTACAACGTGCGTGTTTTGATTCTCCTGATGGGAGCATTTTGATGTTGTGGTGCTGCATGCTGGTCACTTGAAGGTGTCGCCACGTGCCGCGGTTGTTATCTTTGTCTTTTTCATGGATGTGTGTGTGTGCTGCGTGAGATTATGGGCAACCACTTGCTGTCCGTCTCCTCGTTGCTGTCAGAACAATGGTCTTGTTCTCCATCCTCCCCCTCTGTATCTGTCCGTTTTGTTGCAAATTCTACTCGTACCATCCCCAGATCCATGATCCTTTCACGCAGCACACATTTGAATATTGGCGCCAAAGTAAAATCTGTATAGTTTGACAATCAACTTTTACTTTTCAACTCTTTCACAAAACCCAGTTGTCGGCAGTTTCCCGCCCCTCTCTCTCTCTGGTACGTTACCCGTCTCTCTCTCTCTCTCTCTCTCTCCCTCTCTCTCAGAGTGTCTCTCTCTGAGTGTGTGTGTGTCTCGCTCTCTCTCTCTCTGTCTCTGTGTGTGTGTGTAAATGGCAGCGCGGTCGAGTGTGTTGGGTCCTTTTTTGAAGACGTGTTGTTGCGATCTTGGGGTGCGAGTCATGGTGGGGTAGGAGGGGTAGTGTGCTGGGGGTGGGTGGGGTTGTTGGGTTGTTGGAGGGGTGTAGTGGTCGGTGCCATGACGCGTTTCCAGCGGCCAAGTGGCAGTGGCAGACGCGCTGCGCTGCGGTGCAGCAGAGAGCCGAAAAGCAAAGGCTCCGGCGGGCGTAGATGATCAAGGGACAAGTGGATGGCAAGGGCGCGATGGCACCCGGATGGATCTGCGCGTGCACAGACAGTGTCGTTTGTGGTTGTCGTGTTTTGTTGTGGTCTCTCTGTGTTCTGCCGGCTCGAGCTGGCCCATCCCGCCGTGGCCGAGCTGTGGGGGCAAAGTTCTCATCCTGGACGTGGCGTACCGACCCTTTTGGAACAATGCGTAGCTGATACCCTTTGTAGCTCACCAATCACACACCGCAAACATGGATGTCAAGGAGGTCTTTGATCTGTACGATCTGGAGGGCGACGTAAGTGTGGTCTTTGCGAGTGACAACAGCGCCTTTCCTACGTCGCGTGGGTGACACGATCCGGCGTTGTTGGCTTGTAGCCTAATCCCTAATACTCCTCGGCCTCCCTTTTTATGGCTCCTTCTATCTTGCAGGGCTACATCAAGTCGAACGACCTGGGCAACGTTCTGCGTGCCTTTGGCCACAACCCCTCGGAGCTGCAGCTGCAGGTGGGTGTTTTTCAATTTCTTCCATTTCTTTCTTGTCCTGGCACACGCCTCCTTCTTTGTTCGAGGCGAGGGTGGACCTCAGCCAAGTTTGAGGCTCAAGTGATCTCGTTCTTGCCTTTTTGGGCTCATGCTCTGGTGGGTCTGCACAAATGTAGGAGATTCTGGCTCAGGTCGACAGTGGTTCGGGCAAGCTGGCTTTCTCCGAGGTCAACACCGCCGTCAGCCAGTTCCAATCCGGCGCCGACTACGCCCAGGAGATTCGCGATGTATGTGTTTGCATTCGCTTGCAGACACCCAGATTTGCTGTGTGCTGTCTCTGACCCAACTTGGCGGCTGTTCTGATCCAATGTAGGCCTTCAAAGTGTTTGACAAGGACGGCAAGGGTTCCATCTCGGCCTCGGAGTTGCAGCACATCATGTGCAACCTTGGCGAGAAGATGAGCGCTTCAGGTGCGTACCGATGTGATCCTTCCGCACTCCACTAGCCACAACGGCCTTTTCCTGACCATGCTCCCGAACACGTTTTTTTGGCCTACAGATGTTGAGGAGATGCTGAAAGAGGCCGGTCTGGCTGGCTCCTCGGCCATTTCCCAGGAAGACTTTATCCGTATCATGCTCGCTGCGCCCTAAATTTGTTCCGCATTTTCCTCAAATGCTGCTCCACCCCGTTGCTCAGCGGTAACACTTGTGAAGCAGTTTGGATGCGGGCCTGTTCTTGCGTGCCTGTGCTCTTTCCCGTCGAGCAAATGAATTGCCTCCTTTGCTCTTCTCTCTTGTTGTTGTCGTGCTCCCTCCCCTGTTCATGAAGTCCACGCACTCTTTGTCTTTTTTTTTTTTCTTGTTTTCTTTTTGAAGGTATCTTTTGCCTGTCGCTGTTTTGGCATCGCTGATGTGCCTCGTTGCCTCATTGAGACAAGAAACAGCTTACCAGCAGCGTGTAAACCCAAAAATCCGACTTTTAATCCTTTTTTCCATCACGCCGTTCCAGCTTTTTTTTCTTTTTGTGTGTGTGCTTCGAATCCTGTGGAGAAGGCGGAGGAGGATAGAGCGAAAGGGAGAGTAGACGAACAAGAACAAGAAGAAGCGTTGAGAGAAAGCAGAATGACCCAGGGAGGCACAGAGACACGGGAAAGTCAGTGGGACGGAAGGAGAGAGACAGTGGGGAACAACAACACACACAGTGACGCGACGTGCACACACACACACACACACACACACACACACACACACACACACACACACACACACAGAGAAAAAAAAAAACGCAAAAAACAGAAAAAAACAACAAAAATCATTTTTTTTTTCTTAAAAATTTACAACCCTCACACCGATTCGAGCAGCTGAAGTCGCTGGAAGAGCAGTCGGAGAAGCAGCCGGCAGAGGAGTTGGAAGAGCAGCTGGAGCAGTGGTGGCAGTGTACAAGGTGGCTGTTGCCTTGGGAGGTATCTTGAGGATTGGATGGTCGAGGGCCGGGTGTGCTCGAAAGAGGAGGACGTCGCCACTGCAGCGCCTTGCCTGGCCGCCCGGTCCTCGTCGGGGCGGACCAGGTCCCGGCAAGAGGACCTCGGCGAGCATGGGCAGCATGGTGGCATAGTGTTGCTTTGGCGCTGAGCGCCACCCCCTGCCGTGTAGATAGGGTTTCAGCTTGTTGTCCGCGTGCCCTTCTCGCAGGGCCTGCGACCGCCTTGGATGGCGGGCGCGCCTCACAGGACTCCAGCGAGTGAGCAGCCCTCGGTCAATGACGCTACTCTATCACACGCTTTGTCTGTGGTAGCAGCAGCACAGGGTCACGAGCAGGATGGGCCGAGGGGTGGGCCCAAGCGAAGCAAGCTCGAGCTCAACCCAACCGCCAGCCCCGCTGCATTTACTCCTGGACAACAACCTTCCAGCCCGACCGGCATCTTGAGCCTGCCACCGTCGAGGCGAGACGATGCAGAAAGATTTGCAGCATCGGCCAGTCGTTTGGTGTCGGCCATCGATGGTCAGGAGGAGCTGGACTTTGATGCTCATGATAGTGATGGCGGTGATGCGGAGCGTACTGCAGGACCGGGGCGAGCGCCAGTGTCGGAAGGCGCGGCTCAAGGACCCGCAGCTCGCTCAGGCAAGCGCCGCCATCGTCGGCATCGACGTCGAGGTCGAGGTCGGCATCGTGCTCCAGGCTATGTCACACCTCCGGCATCTCCCTCTGCCTCAAGTGCCGTTGAATCGGCGACCACAGAGCAGAGGCCCCAATTCGACACACTGCCTGTGCCAACACGCCGGGTTGCTAACAGTGTGGCTGGTACCAGTAGCGGTACACCGCGTGCCTCAAGCAGCCCGCAAAAAGGGAGCGCTCCTCACCGTGGTGCTGCCACTGCAAAGAACCCCTCGTCAGTAGGGGCTTCGACGGAGGCATCTTCCCCGGCAGATATCAACCCAGCCGCTGTGCGCGAAGCAGCTGCGCGAGCTGCACGGCCCCATACTCTGCGGCAATATCGTCCCGGCCACACTCCGCAGACCATATATCTCTATGGAAATTTTCCACGCGATCAAACGCGCCGTCGCGTGCACCTCAACGAGCGCTTTTTTTCTGGAGGCAACTGCCCCGCCAACCGGCGCCCGCTACCCGAGCGCACACAGGCCCTGGAGCACCGCCTGGAACTTGCGCGGCGTCATGGCTTGGACCTGCGTCTGGCTCTGTTGGATCTGGGTGCGCTTATCGGGCCTGTTCTTTCCGACCGTGCTTGGGATTTTGCTCACAGCCGCTGACATGCGAATCGTAGATTGGATTCAGGGCAAGCGGGTGCTTGATGTCGGGTGCAATACCGGCCAGCTTGCCATACAGCTGGCACAATACATGCGACCCGCCTCGGTGCGAGGTCTGGACATTGATCCCGTACTTATTTCACAGGCTCGCCACAACCTTGAGGTTTGATTTCGAGCGTGCTCAATGCCTTGTGCTGCAATACCCCAACCCTGCCTCAGCTCGGGTTCACAAATGTGTGGCTATGTGCGTTGTGCGTCAATAGGTCGAGGCCTCACGCTTCTATGGCTACTTTCCCAAAAGTTTGGCCCTACAACGGGGCGCCCTCGAGCCTACACCCCGCCGCAGCGACCATGTTGCTGCGGGATTCCAAGAGCGCGACTGCGCCACGCTGCTGCAGACAAAGCAGGAGCTCGATCGACTTAAACGTTTTTATGACGGTCCGTGTACACATGGGGTTCATTTTCCACCTCTTGTTGCGGACGCTTACTCTTGTACGAGGCCCTCTTGGATCAGGGTCATCCTAAACCTTTGTAAACGCGCGCGTGTGTTCACATCCACAGAGATTGAATCGCTGGGTGGGACCAGCCGTCGCTTCTTTGGGCCGCCATCGCCCAAGCGAGCGGCCACTGCTAGCAACACACCGGCCCACAGCCCGCCCAGCGGGTCTCGTGGGGGACCTGCGGGCCCATCTCGACATGAGCTTGCAGAGCAGGCGCGTCAACGTAAGTTTTTTTTTTTTTTTTACTTTGGTCGATTCGTGGGGCGAGAATAACAAGTTGCTCGGTTGGGGGCGCAGTCGCACGCTCACATTACCGTGGCGGTGGCATGGCAGTGACAGAAGCCGCGGAGAAGCAGCAGCTGCAGGCAGCGGTGGTCCAGAATGACCAAAGCTTTCCCCGGAATGTTGTCTTTGAGGCGGGCGATATTCTCGAAGCGGCGGCCACGGCAGCGCCTCGCTTTCATACAATCCTGTGGTATGTGCGCATGTCGAGATCCTGGGCATGAGGCGCCGGCGATCAACTCATGCGGATGGTGCTGCGGGGCATGCGTGTAGTCTGGACGTGCCCAAGTTTGTACACTTGACGCATGGCGACGAGGGGCTGCGGCTGCTGTTTGCGGTACAGGTGGAGCTGTTGCTGCCTGGCGGGATATTGGTGGTACAGTATCAGGTGGGTCAAGCCCTCCTCACCTGCCGCACGACCGAGGGTGCTTGGGACTGGGGCGAGCCGAGCTGACTTTTGTTTGTACGCGTTGCATGGCTGGACTGCTGTGGATAGGGGTGGCCATCGTACACGCGGGATCGGAACCGCACGGCTCTGTACAATTACTTTATGGGCCGGATCACGCTGCAGCCGGCCGCCTTTGCTGGGTAGGGCTTATTGAGTCGGCGATGCTGTCCAACAACGGCACAGCTCATGCCGCGGTGGTGTGCTGGTTTATTGGGCTCTCGTCGAGTAGATGGCTGAACGAGTGCCATGGTTTAGAGCTGGTGGATGAGCACGTGGTGATTCAGGGACGAGGTATGTCGCGTGGGAGCCTGATTGATTCATTTCGCGAGGCACCGCGCATTTGTCACATGCACTCTTGCACTTTTGTGGTGGGTTGATGTCTGGTGGTGTTCATCAGGACACGCGCGGGCCTGGCAAGTCTTCCGGAAACCACAGCCAGCTGCTGCCACGGCCCCTCCAGAAAGTGGCTTGTCCTCGAGCCCAACATTGTCTCCCCAACCTGACGTGCCTTTACCGCCCGGCATGGCTGTGGGGCTCGGCGCTGCGCGCCCCAGCAAGCGACCCCATAGCCCTTGACCGGTCAGCCCGAATGCTTGGCCTCCCTATTCTTATGATTCTCTCGACTCGACTCTTGACACCCGACCCGATGCTTGCAATCTTATTCGATTTCCAATGTTATTATGATCGAGTGAGGGCGTTGAATGAGCCAGAGCCTGAGAAGCGATAGAGACTGACACGAGAGAGAGCAGAGAGAGAGAGGAGAGAAGGAGCGTGTGTGCTGAGAGAGAGCGAAACGAGCGAAAGAGAGAGAGAACCAAAAAACAGGATATGAAGGATATTTTTGTCAGACAAATGCAGCAACTCCCCCACGTGTCGCTCTCTCTCTCTTTCTGACACCACACACACACACACACACACACACACACACACACACACACTCTCTCTCTCTCTGTGTCGGCGCGCGCGTGTGTGTGAGAGAGCATTTCCCTGGTCTGTGGAGGCATCGTGGCCGGCTGGCTGGTGATTTTGGCAGTTGCCTTGTGTTGTTGGCGCGGGTTGGATAGAGGCTGCTGGTGGACGTACGAGGCCAGACATCCGTGACACTTGCGTTCGCGTGGGCGTTGGTATCTCTATTGAGACGCTCGTACTCTAGTATTTTTTTTTTGAGGCACATCCAGCAAACCAGAGTCATGGAAGTGGTTGCGGCTGATAATGAGGCGCCGCGCGCCGTGTATGGTGTCGAGCGCGAGACGCTCAATGAGGTTGGTTCTTTGTTGCGGCATCTCCCAAGTCCCTGGTCGCGGCTCTGCGCCTGGTCTTCCCCCCCAGCCAACCGCTGGCTGGGGTTTGTGGCATCAGCTCGCGCTCAATGTGGTCTGCTCTGCACAGGACGTCTTGAGCAAGTACCGGGCTGCGGCACGTATCTGCAATGAGACTTTGCAACAGTTGCTGCCCATGTGCGTCCCTGGTGCTGATATCAGTGAGCTGTCCAAGGCAACCGACGAGAATCTGGAGCGCCTGATTGCCGAGGTATGGCAAGAGTTTTGCGTTGTTGTCTTGCTTGGTTCCTCCTCGTCGCCGTCCCTGCCTCACCTCTATCTCTGTTTTTCCGCCTGTCTCCAGCTCCCAGCCTCTGAGGGCGAGGACGGCGAGACAATGGAAAAGGGCATTGCCCTTCCCACTTGCATGGCTGTCAATGAAATTGCCGGCTTTCACGTCCAGCATGCCCCTGGCGTGCTCCTTGCGGCCGGTGATGTGGTCAAGATGTGCGTCACAGCCTTCAAAAGTCCACACCCACGTCTTGCCATCCACCTCCCGCACCCGAATGCGCAAAAGTGCGCCAAGCTCACTTGTTGTCTCGTGCTTGTGTTCGGGTGTAAATTTGGGCGCTTCCTTGCAGCAACTTTGGTGTGCATGTGGATGGTTACATTGCCCAGATTGGTCACACCCACATTTGTGGTGCGTACACGTCTTCCAGGCGTCGTGACGCTGGGCTTAAACAAGCATAGCTATTGTTGAATGACGATTTTCCACCCGCCTCTTGCCGTGCCCGTTTGCAGGCTTGGGTGATCAGCCCATGCGGGGCCGCCGCGCCGACGTGGTGTGCGCCGCCTATGCTGCCTCGCAGCTTGTTCATCGTATGCTCCGCCCTGGCGTCAAGGTCTGTTGCTTGCTTTTTGTTGCTGAATTTCTTGGCTCGTTTTGATTCTGTCCCTGTGAATATGGCCAAGCGCCCCACATTTTTCCGACAGGCCGCTCACGTGCATTCTCCACCCCTGCACAGAGCCAGCAACTGACGCAGGCTGTTCACGAGCTTTGCCGTGATTTTGGCTGCCATGCCACGGAGGAGACATTCAGCTGCTCCATTCAGCGCTTTGTGCACGAAGGCAACAAGGTCTTCTTGAATCGTCTTCAGGTCGAGGATGCCCCTGATGGCTTTGAGATTGAGGCAGATGACGTGTTCACCATCGACATTATGGTCAGCAACCATTCCCCCAAGCTCCGTAGCGGTGATATCAAGCCCACAGGTGCGTGCACCCATCCCCTTGTTCACTGGCTGCCAGGATCTGGTCTCAAGACCGTTGCGTTTTCCCAATTTTTATTTTTTTCCGATCTTGCGGTGAACACCTGCCTGCCTGCCTGCCTGCTTTCTCCATGCTCTTTCCACTCACGCCCGTGCATGGTGGTCTTCTCCCTTGGGTCGTGTGCAGTGCTTATCCGCAACTTGGCCGTGGAATATCAACTCAAGTCACGCATTGCACGCCACACCTATGCCGAGATTGCCCGTCGCTTCCCCACCATGTGGTTTGCCGCCAACCGCCTCGAGACGGAGGGTGCGCCTCTGGGTATCAAGGTAAGCTCTTCCTATTTTTGGTTTTCTTTGGTTTGTAGTTTTGGCGCATTGTGATTGCCCAGAATCTCGTATCTGATGGCAAGTCTGGTTTATGCGCTGCCACAGGAATGTGTTGAACACAACTTGCTGGTGCCGTACTCGGTGCGTACCAGCAAGCCTGGCACGCAGGTCGCACAGTTTCGATTCACGGCCGTTGTGACTCCCGAGCACACTCTTCGATTGACGTCCCACCCCCCACCCTTTGTCCAATCGACTTTTGGGTATGTTGTGCAAGCCCCAGCCGGAAAACAGTTGTCGGCCCGTCCACCTGCTCCTGCTTTCTGCATGTTCTCTGTCGTGTGGATATGACGCCTTCAACTCACGTGGCATGATTGGTGTGGGGGTTAGTGTGCGTAATGAGGAGCAGTTCCAATTGCTCTCCAAGGTGGAGCCGGATGAGGGCGTGCAGGTGGCGTTGCCCGTCAACTCTGCGGGTTACAAGCCCGTGGATGTGGATGCGTTGGTGCTGGGCGAGTCTGAGGATTCCAGTGATGTCAAGATGCACGATCGCGTGTAAGGAGCCAATGTATCTGTCGCTGAGCGTCGCGATGTGCGTCGGTTGTGTTCTCGGCTGCCGTGGCTGCAGCTTGACTTGACACGGTGTTTCCATGCCCCTCGGCCTCGTTGATCGATGTCCCTTGCCTTTTGATCTTTTTGTTTTGCGTTTTGTGATTGTTCGCTTCAGGGGCTAGGGGGGCGATGTATTCTTCTTCTTTCTTTTGTGGCTTGTCCATTTGCTGGTTGGGTGATCTGAATCGAGTAGTGCTGCAACTGCAGGCATGAAAACTTGCGTTTGAGATTCTCAAGGTCCCGACAACTGTGCTCGACGTCCGATGGACGAGCGATATCAATAGTCAGAGGAGGCCAGTTCATGTATAAAGTTCATTTCAAAGGAGGAGAGATCCCCTTGGAGGGGACTCAGGGCAAAAGCGACAAAGGCAGCTGGAGGTCGAGAGGGTCAAAAGTCTGGTGTGTATGTATGTGTGTGTGTGTGTGTGTTTGTTTGCAGAAAGCCGAGGCAAGCACGCATGGCTCAGCAGAATGCGCAAAGGCGCAACGCAAAGAGGTGGCGGGCAAACTGGACGTTTGCTTTAAAGGCCAAAAGCTTCGCGGTGACCGTCGGCACAGGCTGTGGCTTTTTCCAAAAAGGCAATCAAGTCTATTCCCCAAAAGAGGTCATCGTGAGGGATTGGATGACATCAAGCAGGCGAAATGAAGTCGAGGGAGGGCTCTCGAAGCCTTGAAGCTTTCCCAAGAGGGCCTTGGTAAGCGTTCAAAGTTTTCGGGGAGGGCAGCGGCAGACCCACCTTGGCGCTGGCCTGCATCCTTGAGGCCAGGGTAATTCATCTTCGTGCCGGGAATGTACTTGCGAGGATCAATCAAGTACGTGTCCAGCGTGGCCCGGGTCCAGGTGATGCCTAAGCATCAATGTTTTGTGCCCAAACAGGCCGGTCAGCAGTGAGATTTTGCCAGGCGGCAGTCGGTATGTTGCGGGCACCACCACCGGGCACTAAACTTGAGGGTTTAGTGGCGAGGCACGAGGGCACGAGGACCCACCTTTTGAGCGATTGGCATCGGTGTAGGGATAATTGGGCGCTTGACCAGTTTGACGGCCAAACAACCCCGCCAGATTGGGGCCCGACTTGTGCGGCGCTTGCTATCATTTGTAGTCGGCACCACGCGCCCATGGTCAATCACACAAGGCACCGGCACTGGCATTGGCTCGCAGACGAGGCAGGATCAACAACAACAACATACGGGATGTGTGGCATGGCACATGGCGCATTTCTGAATAAACAGCTTCTTGCCCCTCCGCAGGGCCTCGACATCAGCCATGCTTGCGTTGTACGTTCCACACTGTACACCCTGTCTTGTGACCTCAACAACAGGCTCTCCCAGCAGCCTCTTCAGCTCCTGCCGTTACCCGTTGCCGTTGCCCGTTGCCGTTGCCGTCAGCGAGCTCCGTCCGAGCAGCGCGCTCAAGTGTGTGTGTGTGTGTGTGTGTGTGTGTGTGTTCTCTGCAACATATGAAATGTCAGATGTTTTATGGGAGAGTATACATTAAAGGGGACTGTTAAGAATTGATCTTTCGAGACCTATTGCTTGCATGAATGCATACCGGGTTGCAAAATTTTTGTGTGTGTGTGTGTGTGTGTGTGTGTGTGTGTGTGTGTGTGTGTGTGTGTGTGTGTGTCGCAGGGCGAAATGATTTTTTTCTTTTTCTCCCCAAATCCAGGTGAGTGAAAATGCCGTGTGTGTGACCGGGCATTGGTCCTGACGGAGCTGCCCTTTGGGGCGTTGGTTGCCTGGGAACTGGGAGGGCAAGCGGACGCCCTTGGGCAGTGCTGGCGTCCGGGGCTTGCGTTTGCGTGTGTTTGATGACGGTGCGAGTTGTGTGTGTCTTGTCCGCCCTGCATGCTCACGAGCCTTGCTGTTGGTCATGGTCATTGGGATCCCCGTTTGGGGTACTTGCAGAAGTTGCTAAGCCCAACGGACACGCATTCTGACGCGTCGTGCTGATGGGGTGTGCCTTGACGTTTCTGCCACCGCGCCACCATTGACGGCACACACAATTTGGGCGTATTTTCTCTTTCCCTACGCCTCAGTGCCGACGCCAACCTATTCACTGGCTTAACGTTTTGCTTCCCTTGCATCTTCTTCATTAAACCCATCGAGGTCGGAACGGTCAAAGCACGAGGGTCGACACAATCGCCATGGCCCCGCCGCTCGCATATCGACGACGTGGGGCATTGCTCGCCAATCGTTGCCATCTTGCGTTTGTGAATCTTCTTCTCGTTCTTATTGCCTTGACCGGAACCAATGTCGGTGCAACCCGAAAACAACTGGGCAGTGCCCCAACTTGGGCCGAGCTCGGCAGTGCCACCAACCCCGGGCAAACGGACGGGTCGGCTACATCTCGGAACCGCCGCGCCATCTCGGCGTTTGACCGCCACAACCGTGCCGCAGCCCTCGGCTTGTATCAGCGCTGGTTGGGGTTTGACAGCCTGCTCCTGGACGACGACCGCCAAATCGGCGAGTCCTGGCTGAACGGTAACGTCGCCACTTGTGCGCCGGGCGGCCTCTCCAGCCACCACCAGCGCCTGGTCCTCTCGCACATTAACCTGTACCGAACTTGGGCCGGGCTTGCTTCCGTGACCCTCAACCTGGACAAATCTCGTGACTGCCAAGCGGCTGCGCTCGTCGTGTCAGCTACCCGCAAAGCTGTCCACGAATTGGATTCAGATGCCCCTTGCTATTCCAATCGCGCGGCCCTGGCTGCTCGCTACAGCAATCTGGCGCTCAACGTGTACGGCACGCGCGCAGTCGACGCCTACATGGTACGTGCCAGCTCCTCCCTGATTGTTGCCTCATCATCAACGTGGCTGCGCCTTGAGGGTTCACCCAGACAGGCCACGTGCCCTGACTCGACACGTTTGTGCTTGTTCTGCTGGCATAGGACAATTTTGGAGAGGGCCACGAGCGCGTTGGTCACCGCCGCTGGCTTCTTTATCCCAACTTGGTCGAGGTGGGGCTCGGAGACATTGCCCCACCCGCCAGCCAACCCCTCGTGGCGGCAGCCAACAGCCTGTGGGTCCTTGACGACTTTGCTACAACGGTTGCGCCCAGCGTGGTGACCTGGCCGCCAGAGGGTTATGTGCCCTTTACCTTTCTTCCCAGCTCTGGGCGCTTTTCCGTCTCCATCACCGATGCGACCTTTGTCTTTGCGGAAATCACCGTCACCCTGAACGGCGCCCCACTCAAGGTGGTTGATTGGCGACATGACGACTTTTACGGCGATTCAGCCACCACCTTCCGCGTCAAACGCCTGCCCAAGCTGGCGGCAGGCGACGACGACGTGACCATCACCGTGCACATTGCCAATATTCTTATGCGTTCGAGCTTGTTCAGCTTGGCCTACAATTTTACTCTTTTCGATCCCACCGGCATCGTCGACCAACTGCCTGCAGGTGCGCTCGGCTCTAAGGTGCTGGACACAAGCCCCCCCGGGCTGCTATACGTTGGTGTCTCATTTTGATGTTGTTATCTGCCCTTGCTGCTCGTCGTTGGTTCATCTTGTTAGAATGTGACGAGCTCATGGTGCAAGCCATCCACGAGGGTACGAGCATTGCCGGAGCTTATGTGCGAGCCGGCACGACCGCTCAGCGCTCGTCATGGGTCCGTCGAGACGGCAACATGCATCTTTTCTATCATGGCAATGCCTGGGTCTTCTCGCCCGACGGCTACACCCGTACGTTGACATCTATTGAAAAATAAAATGTCCTAAAAAAGAAAAGGAAATAGGCGGGCATGGGCAGGTCGTGAAAGTCGCTTGCGCCCTAGGTCGACACGCATCTCACGCCGCGCCGGCCTTGTATGCGGACTATCAATGTTATCGTAGGTTCGGTGATTGTAAGCATTCCCAGCCTGGCCTTCCACCCTCATCTTATTTCCGAGGCAGACGCCATGGCCGTGCGCCTGGTAAACTTTAACGTCGCCTGTCAGGCCTCGTCAGACTGGGAGGCTACAGAAGAGCCGGCAACGGAAGAGCCCGACGATGTCCACACGAGCCCTGAGGACTCGTCGTCGACCACGGCAGCTACCGCAGGCCCCGATCCCTCGACCACTTTACCCCAGCGCCGAACAACGGCCACCACAGCCTCGACCACTGTGACGACGACGACGACCACGACGACGACCACCACCACTACCATCACGGAGACTGACCACGACTTGACCTGTCAGCCTCAGGCCTGGGGCTACGCCAACGTTGCCTGTGGCCAGCAAGATAGCTCGGGTACCGCGCCACGCCGTTTACGAGTGGCGTTTCAGGCCAAGGCCGTGTTGGCCGAGCCAGAGCTGCCCAGCTTGCGCTTGTGCCTCGCCGCTTGCAACGCGACAACCGCCTGCGGCGGCGTTTTTGCTTGGCGGGCCTCGTCTCAAGCCCCGCTGCTGCGCTGTCAGCTGCTCGATGCAGCCCGCTTGGACGCGGATTTGGATGCGAATACCCAGCTGCCCAAACTCATTGGAACAAGTTCCATCTCTGCCAGCTACCTGCCCTTGAGTTGGCTCATGGCGCCATCAACGACCGTCGAGGCATCAACAAGCAGGCCGTCCACGACTGCCGTGCAGATGCCCCTGCCCTGTCACGCTCAAGATGGGTTTGAGCTGGTTGCCTGTGGGCCACAGCAATCCGACGTTGCGCCGCAGCGCGTGCGGAGTGGCTTTGTGGCTTCCCACATTCTGGACAAGCCGAGCGTGGTAGATGTCCGCGAGTGTTTGTCCCTGTGCAACGCCAGCAATGCTTGCGGCGGCGCGTTCATCTGGCAGACAGACGTGACGGCCCACGTGCGCTGCCATCTCTTGGCCCACGAGGGCCTGGACGGCGCAGACCTGGTTGCGACTGGGAATCCATCACTGAGCTTCGTCCGCCAGGTGGATAGCCCACCCCTGGATGCACTGGCGTGTGCCGTTGCGGAGAATACCGAGGGTTATCAACTCGTGGCCTGTGGCACGCAGACCAGCTCATCCCCTGACACCTCTGTGCATTCGCGGGCACGCTTGCGCTCAGGGTTCAACGATGACGCCATTGAAGCCAAGTTGGAGGTCGCCGCCCGAGCCGATTGCTTGGCCGCCTGCCGCCTCTCAGCCACGTGTGCAGCCGTGTTTTTGTGGCAGGTCTCCCCGGCCAATCCCCTGTATCGCTGCCATCTCTTGACTGCGAGTGCGCAGGAGGTCGTTGGCACGTCTTCAAGCTCGGTTAGCCTTTTGCGAATCACGCACGACTTGCCGGCTTTTGCTACCGTCTTTGGGGATTTGACAAGTCGCTTTGAGCTAAGCGCTGTGGGGGTGCAGACATGGTCCCCGGGCACTGCCCCTGCTGCTTTGGCCAATGGCTTTCGCTTTCGCTCTGGCTTTGGCACCTGGGCCTCGGGTACCGTGTTGCGCGAGCGTGTGGTGTTGTCTGTCAGCGCTTGTTTGCTGGAATGTTTGGATGACGATGCCTGCGCGGCAGTCTTTATGTGGACGCCGACGGCTTCAGCTTCGACCTATTCCTGTCGCACGTTGGCGGATCGTGGTGCCAACCTCGACCTAGTTTCCACAGGCAACCTCGCGCTGAGCTGGCGCCGCACAGCCGCTTAAGCCTGCAGAACAGCTTTTTTTTTTTTTGTGTGTGTCCAGTAGTCACTTTTGTTTTTTGTGAATACTCTATGGCCGGGTGTGACCCAACGCGTGCGTTTTGTTTTTTCTTGTTTTAGTGCAGTGCCTAACCTGTCCATGAAACGGCGCCGGGCTGAGTCTTGCTTTGACCGTCGTTTGGTTTCGCCTCAAGCCATGGCCCGGCGACGTCTGGTCTCTTGTTGCTCTTTCTAATTTATCTCTCCCACACACAAGTCGCTCGGGCTTCAGCCCATGGATGTCGTCTAAGCATGTGATATATCAATGTACTTTGCTGACGCCACAGAGCTGAAAAATAGCCATTACGAGGATGGGTAGCGAGGCTAGAACCAGACACTGCCTATCAAACCATCATTGGCCGTGCTCATAGAGGAGAAGGGCAACAGAACGACGTCTGCCGATAGCCGACAATGGCAACGCCCAGTGACGGCCAGGGCCTCGGGGCGGGTTCTCACTTTGAAACGACGGTTGGCCAGCGACGTGGCTGTCTGCTGCCCGTCAGTCTACTTTCGCCTGGCGTTGCCTTCGTGCTTGGCACAACCGGTGCAAAGGAGGCACATGCCTGCATTCCAGAGAATTGGCCACTCACGGCGCTTCGTGGCAAGTCTGCGGTTGCATGCGTGCAGTTGGGGCAGGGGAGACCGGGAGACCGTGCAAAGTCGCCTCGGGACTCGGCAATCTCCCCCGCACTCCACCAGTTCCCACTAAGCCCCACGAGGCCCGCATGGAGACCGAGAGACTCGCTCGTCTTGTCACTCCCACCCACCTTACTACTTGCATCCCCTCGAACGATAATGGCTGATGCTGAGCTATCGAGGCGCCACCTCAAGTTGCGCGGCAAATTTCGGGGCATGCATGCATGTATGCAAAAGTAGTGAGGCATGATGCACAAGATCGAATGTCCTGTTTTTCTTGCAGGGACCCTCGATTGCCCCTCCCTGCACTCACCCTGCGCTCACCCTGGGTTGTTGTGCAGTCCGTGTGCGCATGCGTGTGTACGTACGTGTGTGCGTTTGAGGGGCTGCAAAGATTCTCTGGACGTTCAAGAGTGTATGGCCGACAGATGTGAGCGCGCCTTGACAATGCAGGACAGGATCTTTGGTTCAGACACTGAGGTTGAGGATGGGGGTTGTAACCCGAGATGGTACGAAATGGTACGTGACTTGAGAGACGGGGTGTGGGTCATCCGCATCACACGTTCTTGAAAGACGGGCAAGACAGAGGCCATGTGCAAACTCGGGGTGGGCCAGCAACCGGCCACATCATCAGCACCAGTAGTCTTCTTCCCATGACACTCGCTCGCGTGTTTTACGTCAACCTCCGCCTCAACCCCCACCGCCCGTGACCGCCTGTCTACTTCTCAGGCCCTGGACTGCGCCTGTGTCCTGCGTTGCGTGCCATGCTTCATGGTGCAACCCGGTGCGACATGTCACCAGCCTCAGCCCTCAACACGAGCATCACTGTCAGTGCCTTTATTACCATGGTCCCGTGACTCGGCATGGCCGTGCCCATGGGCTCTGTTGATCAAGGCTGCGTCCCACCCATCATCAATCACGCCCGTGTTCCACACCCAACCAATACCATGTTGCGCTGAGGCGGGCCACTGTGGTCGGGCTAGCTCCAGGCTGGGGTGGAAACTTTTCGCCGTGCGCCTCCTGCTGGCGCCGGCGCGAAACCACGAGTGCTATTTTCTTCCATCCGTCCTTTCATCGCTTGCCGCCCCGCTCCGTCCCATCGGGTGTGCCCCTCCCGTTGCCGTTGTGGACCAACGTTTGCCAAGAGCGCAGCGTGTGGTGCCCAGTTGGCCCTGCCTGAATCTACACCCAGCCAGTCCCCCTTGTCGCTGTTGGTGGGTTCTTTGCCAGCGTGGACTTGCGAACCGGCTGCCAACCGGTATTAGCGCAAGCGTACCAACCTTGCTTCCTTCAAGAACAACAACCATGGCTCAATTTAGCTTTTTGGCATTGATGAGCGTCCTTCTCGCCACCGCCAGTAAGCACCGCCCGTCGCCATGACCGATTGCTGACTCATGACGTGATGACGGTTTGCCGCCCGAGGCATGCGCATCTCGCTCACGCCATCTGCTGTGATCATTCAGCTGTCTTGGCAGCCCCAGCCGACGACAACATGGGCAGTGGCAGTGGCATGGCGGTACGGTAGCGGCGTGCCTTCCTTTGTTTCAAAGCTCTGCCTGTTTTGGGGGCTAATCTTTGGCAAATCTTAACCTCTGATTGCAATGATCTGTCGCTGGTTGGCACATGCACAGGCGTTGTGCGATTCTGGCTGCCAAACTTGTACCGAGACCGGCTATTGCCAGGCTTGCATGTACCCTCTGCATTTGCTGGACGGCGGCTGCACCTTGGCGTGCCCCGTGGGGCTGAAGTCGCAGCGTATCCAACTTGCAGGAAGTCTCTACTTGCTCTGCGTGCCCGAGGAGGACGATGTGGACTCGGGTTCTGGATCAGGAGATGGCGAACTCGAAGGCTCGGGCAGCGGCGATGCGGGCCTGGAGGATGACGATGCCACCGGTAGCTGTGATTGCATTAACGACGAGCTGGACCCTGTCTGCTGGGTGGAGAATCAGATCACCTTGCCCTCGCCATGCCATGCACGCTGCTTGCAAATTGTCTGGACACCCGGAGCGTGCGTGCTTGAGAACAACGATGATGACGAACAGCAAGCCGCCGCCGCCGCCCTCGTGACTGATCAGGAAGGAGCCCCAGCCGCCTCGGGCTGGGACCGCGAGGCCACCATCACCGTAGCAGCCCTCTCCGGTGGTATGTAGTTGTGGTCTGTCCGTTTCTACGTTTGAGATATGATGGGCGAGGAGGGAGCAGTCCTCGATGACAGGCGCATCGAGCGGGGAGTAGTGTGATCAAACTTATCCGGGCCCAATATCTCACGGCGTATCATACTGCTCTGGTGGCCTTAGGCTTGGCCTTGAGTGTGCTGGTGGTTGTGGCGCTGCTGGTGCAGCGTCGTCGGTCGATGCCGCATGATGACGGAGCTCAAAGCCTGTCGTTTTCCTCGCCAGCCTCGGCCTTTGTGCGCCATCCCGCCATGGACCGAGCAGATCCGCACACTACGAGCTCGCTCGTCTAAAGTGCGAGCCCGTGTCGTTTTCCCGGCGCTCATGTTTTGATGAATCGTGCGTCAGACCCTGCGATTCCGTGCAGCTCGCCGTGTGCCCGATGATTGATGTCGTCCAGTGTGTGTGTGTGTGTGTGTGTGTGTGTGTGTGTGTCCACGAGGCCATCTTGTCCATGTGCAGTGCTGTGTCCACATAGAGAGTGCCTCGTTGCTGCGCTTCTTGCCTTTCTACTTGATTTGCTTTCCTTTCTGTTTTTTGCTCTTATTGTTATCGTTCATTCTTGAACTACTGCACGTCCCTTTCCTTGGTTGTGCGGAGTCAATAGCTGGCGTCTCTTCAGGCAGATTTCCCATTCATTCGGTTCTTCTTCTTCTCCCCTTTCCCTCGAGGCCATTGCCGCGATGTCCGGGTATATTATCAAATTGAAGCCCATTCCCTTCCAACCAAACATATTAGGCTTGGCGAGGATTACTTGATGCCCCATCGTCTCAATTTGATAGTTACCGCAACCTGGAAGAAGAAGATGAGTCCAGTCTCCTGACCAAGCAAAGTGATTGTTTGGCGAGCAATGATCTGGGCCTCGCGCAATGCCTTGGTATTGCCCAAGCCAAACTCTCCAAGGCATTTCTCAGAAAGCGATCGATGATATATCTTCCCCATGGACAGCACCACACTCGTGGGCGAAGAAAATGAGATTGAACGTCAATGGTTGAGTAAATCTAAGCTGCCGTGTAGTAGACGACCAGTTCAGGGTAGACTTGATCGTTGTCGAACATGACCACCTCGTGAAATTCTCCAGCCGGCGTCGCGATCACTGAGTCGTATCTATAAAGGACAAGCACGTTGTCAAGACAAAAGGGATCTCTGCCACGGCTAACATGCATGATTGACCAACAGCAAGGCGACGCACCGCTCATTGTTGAGCGCATGGGGCAAGAGAGGCGGGGCCAACGCCTTGGAGTCGGGTGATTTATGGACAAAGGCATGGCCCAACAATGCCCGCGTGATAATCAGCATCCGCTCATTATTGGCATCAGGCGGCTTGGCATACTGATGACTCTACAACGAGAAAATGATCATCAGAACAATAAACATGGCTGCGCACAATAGCAGCCGAGAAAGAAAACACCTGTGCAAAACCCCTACCTTGCCGGGGTGATCGGTCTGATAGACACCAAGACCAAAGCGATGGCCGGCGCCGCTACCGGCAAAGCGATAGTCTAGGCCCAGGCGCACAATTTTGTCGCGCAGTGATCTATCGGGGCGGATGCCGTGCAGCAACAGGCGCTCTTGACAGGGTCTGTCTCGCAGCAAGGCTGGAAGGCCCGAGAGGGCATCCACCTTGGCCGTTTGAAGCTCATCATAGTGCTTCTGGTTTGTGATGCGGTGCAACATCTCCTGTCGCTTTGCGCTGTAACGCTCCCACAACACTGGATTTTCTACGCGCTTGACACGTTGCACTCTCAGATGTGCTGGCCCTCGCCCGTCTGCGCTCAGCTGCTGCAGCAGTTCAGCCACCTAGTTACACAATAGATTTAAATGAAATTGTTTGCTGAGACGGGCATGGCATCATCAAGCAACGCACCTCGGGAATCAGCTCGGGCGCGTCGCGCAAAACATCAATGGCCGGTCCAATTGGGCCGGCGACAGGTCGTGCTGCCAACTGGCCGGCACTGAATAGGCTTGGCCGTTGCTTCGGATCTGTTGCAAGCAAGGCCCGCGTTTCCTTGTGCAATTCGCTCGTTGAATCGCACATCTGCAAACAAAAGGTTTCAGCGTGAGAACGAACAGTGTTTGACAAGAATCAGACTCCAACAAGCCGACCCTGACGAAACCAGCCAAGACATTACACTGACTTCAGCCGCTAGGTGCGGAAAGCTGCAGGCAACATCTCCTGCTTGTGTGTTCCACCTGCATTTTGCAGCAAGCTGATCCGTTGGTACACGTGCAGGTGGCACCGTATGTGGGTACATGTAGGTGTTGTAGAGCACACACCCAAAGGCAAAGGCATCCTGTGCCGGACGTGCGCCCATGCGGCCCCCACCGAAAAGGACTTCGGGTGCTACGTAGCCGGCTGTGCCTGACGATGCAGTGGCCGTGCATGGCAACATGGTGGCTTCGGCGGCGGCCTTGGCAATGTCAAAGTCGCCCAGCCGCACTACAGGCTGGTCCTCCTTGCCGTCCAGCATCACATTGCTCAGCTTGACATCTCGGTGCACCAGGCCCTTGCTGTGCATAAACGCCAGAGCCGTGCGCAGCTGAGTCATGAGTCCTGCAATCACGGTCGAAGTGGCCAGGTGGCGTGCTTTGCTCAGCCACTGCTGCAAATCCCCTTGTGCACACCACGGCTGTACCAGGTAGGCGCTCGGGTGGCCACTGTGCACGTCCACGAGCGCGCCGAGGACCGGGAGGATGTGTGGGTGCTCGAGTCGACGCATGGCGCGAAGCTCACGGAGGAATGTACGGCACTGGTCTTGTTTGTGTTGCAGAGCAAATGCATATTCTTTGACGGCCAAATTTTGTTCCTCATAATCTGGTAGCGTGGCGCGGGCCTTGTACACCTTGTGATTTTGGTTGTAATAAAGCTCGAGCTGGCCCAGGCTGGACAGCGACAACGTGCGGTCCACTTCAGTTAAGGCCTCCAAGATTAGACTCTCTGGAAGGTCGGGACCAAGCACTGTGCGAAGCCGCGCTCCCAGCGTGCTCTGCTCAGGGTGCAAAAAGACCAGCAGAGCTGGAAAGTGCTGGTGCAGCAGCTGCGCTAGCCTGGCCATGTGATCTACGTGTGACTGTCCTTGCAGCTGACCTTGTAAGGTGGCTTGCTTCGCCCTCATCTCCCGCAGTTGTTGTTCAAGGCCTGAGCGCATGTCGTCTGGTAAGATATCCAGAGCAGTCATCGTTTGACGAATGCGCTCATTCAGCTGCGCTAGCTCCTCATGTGCGGAAGCGGTCGGGTCGTCAGCGCTCTGGGACAGACTATCTGCAAGCTCCTTGCACTGGGTCAACACGGACAGCGTCTGAGCTTGCCAGTCAATCATGTCTTGCAGTTGTTTCGCCAGAGATTCGGCCTCGTGATGTACAAATGCTAGATACCAGGCATGATGCTTCAAGTCGGGCGGGGCTTGCCACTGGGCGACCGCGTCAAGCCCATTCTGGTCAAATTGACTGAGCTTCGTGTGGGCGTGGCAAAGTTTCTTCCAGTCGCTGGGCAAGCTTTGAGGTGTAGATGCCCGATCGACTGGCTGGCGCTTGACTTGTTGTTGTAACCTTTGCACGCGACTGCTCGTGTCCTTGATGCCCGCTTGCGCCACGGCTTCCAGAGCATCGACAAACGCTTGTATGAGGACCTCAATCTGCTTGTTGCTGGCGGTCAACAGACGTGAGCGCGCTGGGCCCACGTTTTGAAGGCGGACCAGCTTGTCAATGGCCGCTGGGAGATTGACAGGAGGGTTTTTCGGGGCAGGAGGACTGGAGGCTGACAGGCGGGGGAATTGCGTCACTGCTGCACAAAGTGCGTGAAGCACCGGTGCCAAGTTGGGTTGAGAGACCAGGTCGTGCATTGCTTTGAGCTCTGTTGCGAGGGTGGTAGTTTTCAAATCCAGCTGGCTCGTGCGAGCAGATAGAGCTTCGGGCACTTTGAACACTTGATCAAGCGCAGAGAGCGCCTTGGTCGCTGTGTCTCGGAAAGCGGTCCAGTCCATATGAGGCAAATCCACGGGCGCTGCATTAATAATCTCTTTGATCGATGTGGCAGAGGCCCGCACGCCGGCATTGTGTCGGATGGCACCGTCGACAAAGGCGTCGAGGTGCGGAAATGGGTGGGTGGTCGTATGCTTGGGCAGCAGCGGCTCCAGCCAAGCCTCCACTGCCACAACCAACGAAAACGTCGTCTGTTCCAGTTGCATGGGCAAGGTCTTTGTGAGGTGGTGCGAGTATGAAAGTTGAAATGGATGGAAGAGAAGACAGAAGGATAAACAGGATAGTAGACACACCGCCATGGTCGGGGCAGCACTGGGCAGCGGGGGTAGCCAGGCGGGGGGCTGAGGCGGCTCGGAGCGGGCTGCAATTGAGCTTGTTTGTGGTTTTGGGCATGGAGCAGATGCTGGCCGGGCAACGTGGCTTTCAGTCTAGAAGGACAAGCAAATGAGTGCGGGCCAGTAAATTGACCGAAGCAGCGTCATCGATCAAGGCAGCAACGTGCCTGCGAGGAGGAATTCTTGCTTGCTGGATGAGAGGTTTGCGTAGAGGTTGAACGGTTTTGGGCCTTTCGTGCAGCTGTGTGAGCTGCAAGGACGGGCTCCAGCATGTGTCCATGTCTCCCTTGGCACGCCAAGGCGAGCGGTGTGTCACCATTCTGTTAAGCGGTTTCAGAAACGAGTGAAGAATTGCCATCGAAAGACGGTGAGGAGAAGTAAAGAAGTAGTGTGATGGAAATCGCAAGGTGGGAGACAAGATCAAAGACAGCGGCACGTGGCAGCAGGCACGAGTTTGGCTTTGCAAACGCGCGGCAAAGGGGGCAGGAGTACACGAGCACGAGCAGAACACGAGCACCAGCAGGATACGCTGGAAGCTTCAGGCACCGAGAGAGAAAAACGAGAAAGGCCACGGACGCCAGAGGTGTCTCATGTGTCAATGCGGCTTTGGGCAGAGACAACGTGGTGGGTGCAGGTGATCAAGAACGGAAGCAGGAGAGACGGGGGAGAGCGAGGGGCATAGAGCGGGTCGCGAGCCTTGGAGGAACATGCTTGATGCGGGGGAATAGGAGCGAAGGGATGGAACAAGCGGGTGGAAAGGCCAGGGATTCAAGCGAGATGGACGACATGGAGTATCTCGAGGGAGCATGCCGGGTCTGGGTGACTGCCACCACCACCGCAAGGCGAAAGCAAGAAGCGGTCATCAGAGTAGGCAGCGGGGGAAGAGGGAGGTGCTGTACTGACGTTGGTCTTGGCTTCAGCATCAACACCGTGCTTCAACAGCATCTTCACCACCTTGACATGACCGTTATAGCAGGCATTGTGCAGTGGTGTACCACCATCCTGTGGGATGATGCATCAGCATGACGTACATGTGCAGGTCAGCATCAGCATCATCATGGTACAGGTGGAACCATCATAGGGGGGTAACGGAGGAAGAGAGAGGTAATGCACTGACTTCGTGAAGAAAGCCACTCTGTGGGATGATGCATTAGCATCACGTACAGGTACAGATCAGCAAGTACAGCAGGATCATCATGAGGTACAGGTGCACCATCATAGGGGGGTAAAGGGGAGAAGAGGAGGTACTGTACTGACGATGTTCTTGGCTTCAGTATCAGCACCGTGCTTCAACAGCATCTTCACCACCTCGACACAACCGTTAAAGCAGGCCCCGTGCAGTGGTGTATTGCCACGCTGTGGGATGATGCATCAGCATGACGTACAGGTACAGCATCAGCATCAGCATCATCATGGTACAGGTGCACTATTACAATGGGGATAAAGGGGCAAGAGGGTTAGGTCCTGTACTGACCTCGTCCTTTGCTTTAGCATCAGCACCGCGCTTCAACAGCATCTCCACCACCTTGACATCACCCCTTTCGCAGGCCCAGTGCAGTGGTGTCTTGTCATTCTGTGGGATGATGCACCAGCATGACGTAGAGGTACAGCATCATCATCAGCATCAGCATCATCATCATCATCATCATCATCATGGGCTGTACTGACGTTGTCCTTGGCTTTAGCATCAGCACCGTGCTTTAACAGCATCTCCAGTGCAGTGGTGTATCGCCATTCTGTGGGATGATGCAAACATGCATAACGTCACCCCATCCAGTGACATATTCAAAGTGTAACCAATACCACACAACAACATACCAAACAGCATACGTACCGTATCTTTGTATTGGACAGCATCTCGAATGCATCCGGATCGGTACCAAAGCCAACTTTGCGCCTCTTGTGGATCTGATGAACGACACGCATCGTACAGCTGCCTTCCATCACTACTCATGGTGTTTCTAAACCCATAACATCAAGTTCATGAGCCCCCTCCAAATACAAATATATGACAACCCATTGTCGGACTGGACAGAGGGCGGACTGCCATGTGCCTGCCAGCCAAGAGGCAGCCAAGGAGCAGCGGGATCCCAGTTGTGCCCTGCTCTCTCAACAGTAACTGACGATCGCCTCACCGTGGTTCGCCTCTTGCGAGAAACATATTGGCTCAGCCCCCACACGGATAAACTGTCGCATCAAGAAGTCGGATTCAACGGCATCAGTCAAATCTACACCAGTGACCATCGCGCGCCATCACTCACCTCAAACCTGTGCTACGCGATCCACTCGAAAAGACCCACTTCCAACAAGCGGCCCTGCCTCACGGTGCCACCAACGAGCCAGACCCGACCAACACGGCAGCAGGATGAAGCAGCACGCGACGCAACAAGACACAAGCAAACAGAGAGGAAAGCAGAGAGAGAGAAAAGTGAAGCTGGAGGAGGGAGAGAGAGAGAGAGAAGAGACAGAGAGAGAAGAGCAAAGGTAAACGAGAACCAGAGAAACAGTGAGCAAGAGGAGAGAGAAACAAAGAGAAAAAAACAGCACAAGAGACGCACCGAAAGCAGAGAGAGAGACACAAAAGAGAACCAAGAGAGAGAGAGAGAGACAGAGAGAGAGACAGAGAGAGAGAGAGAGACAGACAGAGAGAGAGACAGAGAGAGAGACAGAGAGAGAGACAGAGAGAGAGACAGAGAGAGAGAGAGAGAGAGACAGAGAGAGAGACAGAGAGAGACAGAGAGAGAGAGAGAGAGAGAGAGAGAGAGAGAGAGACAGAGAGAGAGAGAGAGAGAGAGAGAGAGAGAGAGACAGAGAGAGAGAGAGAGAGAGTTTGTCCTTGTCAACACCAGCACACAAACACACTTTGGCCACTCTCACACACTCGTGCAAAATACCAAGGCAAACTAAAGCAAAGGTGTCACACGTGAAACCACCCAATGCGCATCACACATACCATAGGACATAAATTGTGACTTTTGCACATTCTCTGGTTATCGTTGCTAACCCAAGGTAAAAACACACCCTGCCGTCCCCTGACATTCAACATCTCTGGTCCGAAAAGGGGCGTCAGACGCCTGGCGCCTCTCTCTCTCTCTCGACGACGACAACGACGACGACGACGACGACGCGCACGCACACACTCACACACACGCTTACACACACACACACACAGGACACGGTCGTGAGTGCTCGATGGAGGAGTGACACGCACGGAGCTTGCAGTCGACGGCAGGCCATAGCGGGGTTGGGGCTAGGTTGGCAGGAAGCCATCATCGTCTCCGACGCGCCCCGTCACGCCCGCGCGCGCTCTCTCGCTCGCTCTCTCTCTCTCTCTCGTGACTGCGGGCCAGCGGCATTTTGCTCCGCCGACGGGATGGGCTGCTGCTTTGTAAAGTACGTGAACAAGGTCGACCGTTGGTGGGCTCGTCCCCCTTGACTCTACACCCCGCCGTGTCGGGCCCATGTCACAGACGCTGCCTGGTTGTGTGTAGACCCATCAAGCCGCTGGCTTCCTCGAACGACCAGTTTACCTCGATCAAGTTTGAAGAGCAGGACGATCCCACCACCGAGGACACGGCACATGTGCGTTGGCCCCGCTCGGCATTCCCGGCCGTTCCCCTGGTCACTCTCTTCTCTCTTCTCTCATCCCGACCCTCCCTGCTTGTCCGCGTCCATGCAGGAAGCAGAGCAGCGGGCTCCGACGCCGCTGAGAGCCTACGTTGATGGCCAACCTGCCTTGATTGAAGAAGGCGAGGCCTTTGAAGACAACCCATTTGCTGTCGTCATTCTCGATGAGCAATCCGATGCTCAAAGCGATTCTGTTTCTGTTTCTGTTTCTGCCTCGACCCCTGTCACTGCCACTGCCAGCGTCGCCCCGCGCCCCGCCGCGAGACAGAGCACTCCCGGTGCAAAGAGCAAACATCTGAGCTGGTTCTCCTGGAAGCGCCATGCCAACGGCGCCGCATCCCACGGCCCTCAGCACCAACGCTCCCTGTCCACCGCCACCACCGACACCGAGGAGGCCGCTAGCGATGACGAAGCTACCGTGCCCCCTCAGCCCGTCCGCAGGGAACCTTTGCCCCCTACCACCAAGCCCACGCGAGGCATTCTCAAACAGGGCACCCGCATTCGACGCCAAAGTTCCCTGACGCGGTTGCAGCAGTATCGCGCTGAAGTCGCACGCGAACGCCGCGACGCCGCCCAGACCGACAGGACCACTGCCCCGCGCAACTCAACCATCAATCAGCGTCACGTGAGCTTTCGGGACAAAAAGGGCCAGCGCAAGGTCCGCCTCGAGGCCTATGTTGCCGATGCTGGCCAGGAGGACCTCAAATCTCAGCTCGAGCGTCGCCTCTCCCAACGCTCATCCATCACTGAGCTCGCCAAGCGTCGCATCCTGACCCAGTTTGACCTTGAACACATCCAAGTCGTCGAAATTACAGGCATCTCCGCTGAGGACCGGCGCTCCGACCCCACCTGGACCCAGCTATCCCCGGACGAGAAGATTTTCATTCGTAAAGAGCTCAATGAACTCAAGGCTTCCATGGAGGTGCACGAGGATTCGCGCCACCTCACCCGCTTCCACGCCGATGGACCGGATTTTCCTCAATTCGAAGGCCGAGAGGGGGCCCGCGTCACAATTCAGGGCTACCCTTGTGCTGGTACCTTGCGCTTTTATGGGTGAGTCATTGCATCCCCTGCCCCCTCCCATTTCCATGTACAACCCCTAGAGCTAATGGCGCGGGTCATCCTGACGGTTTGCTTTTGGTTGGATTTTAGACCACATAAAACTCGCCTGGGCAAGCGCTGTGGCATTGAGCTGGACAAGCCCATTGGAAAAAACAATGGTACAGTCGACGGACATTGCTACTTTACCTGTGAGCCCCACTACGGTGTCTTGGTATGTGCCAGCAGTGTTGCTGCCCGCCACCCCGCTCGTCCGCGTCACAGCCCCCCATGCCTTGGCCTGTTTCTTTGCGACCCGCTTCAACTCAATTCTGGGCGTTCATTGTTTAGTGTAATCCGGTCAAGGTGTCACTTCAAGACGGCCCTCCCCTTTTCAAAACGGAGGTTGTCTGATTGCGAGGTGGTACCGACCACTTTTGTCCTCTTGTTTTAAGCTTCTGCGAAGCCGCGGCTACCGTGAGTCGGTAGCCTGCCTGGTCTCTTTTCTGCCTACCTTTACTCCTTTTGTAACACATGATCATAGCAAGCTTTCCATCCTTAAGGAGAGCTGTTCGGGCTTGCCTACCAAGGCGTCTCGGCGAGTTTTTTATTTTTTTTTTTATTTTTTTTCAGTCAAGCGGCGGCGGCCTTTGAAAGGCGACTTTGTTCATACTCGTTAATCCAAGTCATGACTTGAATTCTGTTGCCGGTAACCCGCTGCAAAAGCAACACGGGCGCCAGCCATATAGACGGGACTACAGTAGCCGCAGCACACACCAGAAATAGTCAATCAAGGGTTGGTGGATAAAGCCAGCATGCAGGAATGCTGATGTTAATGTGAACAAAAACGGCACAACGAGTCTCTACAACAACAACAGGAACGAACATGTGCACAGATGCATGACGCGTCGGAAGGGACGGGGCAAGTGGAAACAATCAACGACAGACTAGACACAGCAAGCCAACCGCCAATCATGCGGCACATGAAGGCTAATTTTAGGCCCGTCAAGCAGACACGGGAGAGGAAGAAAAGGGAAGGGAACAGAAAATTGAGAAGTTGACAACGACGTTGACAAGAGCAAAAGAAGAAAAGGAGGAGAAGAAGAAGAAGGGGAAGGAAGAGGAGAAGGAGGAAAAATCAAGAGCGATGTTGGTGAGGGGTCGGGGCACGATGGGCAAAGGGCATGAATCGCCTGCGCCTGCCAAGAAGAAGCTGGCTTCAAGGATGGATGGCGGGCATGGCTTAGCAGCACCCGGACTTGCCGGGCGCTTTCTCTGAGAGCGGAACAGAGCCAGATTGTGACTTTTGCTGGACACCCGACTCGGCGGCGTTGAGGTCCAAGCTACCGTCCTGAATGTTTTGATAAATTTGCTTGGCAGTTTCCAAAAACGCATCCTCGACGTTGGCACCCCTAGAACAGGCCGCAAGCGGCTGGGTCAGAAGGAGTCGAGCAGAGGCCCCCTGAAAAAAAACATGCTAGACAAGCCGGTTCACGCACGTCTTGGCCGAGGTCTCGAGGAAGATGAGATTGTTCTCGTCAGCAAACTGCTTGGCCTCTTCTGTGGTCACGTCACGCTTTTGCAAGGCAAGGGAAGGGCAGCAGGAGTGACGCGAGAGGACGCTCGTGTGAGGCAAGCAAGCTTGATGGGAGATTGTTGGTGCAACAAAAGCGGGTGGTGTCTCGTGAACAGGGACGGCATCTCACCTGGGCCTCAAGGTCCGATTTGTTGCCAATGAGGAAGATGACCGTGTTGGGGTTGGTGAGGTTACGGGCATCGTTGAGCCAGGATTGCAGGTGGTTGTATGTGGAGCGGCGGCAGATGTCGTAGACAAGGAGAGCGCCGGCCGCGCCACGATAGTAGGAGCGAGTGACGGCGCGGAAGCGCTCTTGGCCAGCCGTATCCCAAATCTGCAGCTTGATCTTCTGGCCGCAAACCTGCAGAGTGGACAACGTGAGTACAATGGGCCGGTAAAAACAAAGAGTGTTTAGAGTCGGAAGCAACGTGCCTCGATGATGCGGGTTCCAAACTCAACACCAATGGTGTGAGGGCAATCAGCCATGACTGCGTTTCAGCCGAAGCAGATGACAAATGCGGCAATAAGACCAGTGAGAGAGAGAGGCGGATCGGCGCTCGTATTTGTACCGGGAAGTCGACACGTGCGGGGAGAGAGAACGGCGCGTACACTTTTGCTCGGTAAACTGGTGCAGAAGGCAAGACTTGCCCACACCCATGTCACCTAGCGTTGGAAGGAGATTTGAGCACCGGAACGGCACATGAGGTCGAGCAGCTCACTACCACATCAACGGTGGGTCCACGGCGCCAGCAGTGATGAAGAAGCTGATGTCACGGGCGGCAGGCGTACCAATGATGATGTACTTGAAGATGTACGTGTAGTTGTATGCGCCCGCCATGATGTCGGTCTATGTATACCAGAAAAACGCCATGAGGGACAATGCCTTGATCCCCCGAGCCATGCCCCACAGGCACAACCCTGACCAAAACAGGTCAGAGAGCCCAGGCGGGTAGAAACGAGCACGCGGCGCGGTGCGGCGTGGCGCGAGAGGGCTATACCTATAGTAGATCTGCACCGACGGCACGGCACGGAATCGGATGGCAAGCAAGCAGAACGCGCACAAGGATGAGATAAGAAGGCAAAGAAGAACAAGCAATAAATAAAAAAAGGACCCGAGACTAAGAGCCGGGGTATACACATGGACCACACCACCGAGGAGAACCAGGCGCAGCGGTCTGAGGAGGAGGAGGAGGAGGAGGAGGACGACGACGACGACGACGACGAGAGCAGAGAGAGCAGAGAGAGCAGAGAGAGCAGAGAGAGAGAGAGAGAGAGAGAGAGAGAGAGAGAGAGCAGCGAGAGCAGAGAGAGCAGAGAGAGAGAGAGAGAGAGAGAGAGAGAGAGAGAGAGAGAGAGAGAGAGAGAGAGAGAGAGAGCGGAGGCGTACCGAGCGGTAGAGAAGGGGGTGGCGGGACAACTGAGAGGCAGAGGATGTGGTGTGGAGATGGTGGGAGTTTAGAGATGTGCCTGGGGGATATCAGCTATCAATGAAGAAATAAAGGGGAAAGGAGAGATGGTAGAGCGTTGGATCGTGATTCAGAGAGATGACGACTCAACGGGGATCCAAAGTCAGAGAAGACAGGCAACGAATGTCGTGTTGGAAGAAAAACGCCGATCAAAACAACCGCTTTTTACAACAGATTATCTTCGTTCAGAATAGCTGTTTTGTACAACTGTTCTCCACTCGTTCGGGGCTGCGTAGGGTACATGTGTACGATTACTCAAAAGCGACAGCGCCTACGTAAAGTGTGACCCTATGTACACTATATTGTTCTTAGGAGCATAAGCTCATCGGGTCGGTCGGGGGCAGATGCTTAGGGGGGGACGCGAGGTAGAAAGAAGGTATGGGATGCAATTGATGTAGGTATTATCAAGGGTATATCATCATCAGGTGGCGGGGGCCCTCGGCCATGGCGAGTTTATTATGGTATCTCTCAGAAGAAAATGGGTTCAAGTCAGAACGGGGGATAGAGGACGACCACAGGGAAATTACGCGGCGTCAGGAGTGACGGGCCGACGCTCCAGGCCGTGCCATTGAAGACGTGCACGGCATCAGTGGCTTTATCGTCGTTGACACCACCGATGGCAAAGAGCTGGTTGGCCCAGGCGACGGCAGCCAGACTCTCGCGGGGCGTGGGGAGGCAAGGTCGAAACACCCAAGTCGTACCATTGAACGACTCCACGCTGGTGACGGTGGTCACGTCAGCGTCGATGCCACCCCCCAGAACATAGAGGCTATCCTGGAAGACAGCCACACTGCGCGCGCGAGCAGCTACCAGCATGGGGGCCGTCTCAATCCAGGCGCCATCGCTCAGCACCACGACCGTATTGAGAAAGGTTGTGCCCGTCCAGCCTCCGAGCACGTAAAGCTGGTCACGAAAGACGGCAGCCGACGGCGAGCACCGCTGCTCGTCCAGATTCGGTGCAGGCAGCCATGCACGGCCATTGTACAGCAAGACTGAAGCCGTGCAGGACCCTTCGCGGCCGCCCATGAGGTAAATGCTGTCGTGATGCACGGCCGCAGCAGCACCAAACCGCCCCTGGGGCAGGGGGGGACCAGTTTCAAACGTCACCCCATTGTAAATGTGCACCGTTGAGACGCTTTTATTGCCGTCAAATCCGCCCAACAAATAGACCTGGCCCCGAAAGGTCACGGCGGCCATGGCCACCAGCCCAATGCCCGGAAGCGTGGGTGTTGACCGTTGCCAACCTGCTGTGGGCGAGACCAGACGCTCCACCGACGTAATGGTCGTGCGGTCCGAAAATCGGCCTCCAATCACGTTGATGGCCGGCACCAACGCACCAGGAAAGGCGGCAGCGGCCCGCGCCAACTGCGACTCTGCATTTTGGACACGCGCCTCCAGAGCCAAAACATCAACCCCGTTGAACAAAACGCGTTGGCCAGGGCGATTGCTTTCGACATGAACGGTGTCGTTGACATCGACACGCACGGCAATCCCATCGGGTGGCAGCCGCGCCGTCAAGTTTGCCACCTGTGCTTCAAGCGTGGCCAATGCAGTCAGAATTTTCTTGTCTGGTGGTGGGGCGATCATCGCGCACGTCAGGAACATGGAGATGTTTTAGAAAAACAGTTGAGGCATGAGATGGCGCCGCTGGTAGAGAAGTGGGTGGAGGACGAGCAGTGCAAGCGAAGAAAAGGCTCGACTCATGGAGTGGGTGCAGGTCGCGCCAAGTTGAACAAAAAACCAACCTTGGATGACCAGGTCGCGAGCCCCGTCCAGGTGGAGGGAAGCATTCAAGTCGAGGTGCAATTCAACTTCCTGAGATACAGCGCACGTCCACGGCTCGAGCTTGAGACTCAGCAGCAGGCCCAAGACCAGCTGGACTTTTGCCAGACCCGCCATGGCGCACCCGAGCCAAGGATGCCATCTATTGTCTCGCTTGAACGTGCTGGGAAAGCACGAGAAAAACGGCTGCAGACCCAAGGCTCCGGCCTCCAAAAAGGGCACACGACCTGTCTAGACTGCTAGTTGCGCACCAGTGCTACAGGTCGTCGGTTCATGCATCACATTGCCTGTGAAGAATGGCAAGTCCCGCGCGCACCCTTGTGACGCCACGCTGGCCCGTGCCCCAGCCTCAAAATGCATGTGTGTGTGTGTGTGACGATGTGCGCGTTCATGTGTGTAAAGTCTGTTAAGGTTAACGTTGTGTAAGTTGCGTGCATGTGTGGTCTGGTTTTTTGGAGCGTGTGGAAATACTCTACAAGATGAAAACTACCTCTGCAAAATTGATGAAAACTACCTCTGCAAAATTGATGAAAACTACCTCTGCAAAATTGAATGAACAACCTCCTGTTTCGTGAGTGAAGTGAACAATGTCCCATTTATAAAAGGGGTTGAATCGATCCCACAACAAGGAATGTGTGACAAAGTGTAACCACGGGGTTTGTCGTGGGCGGATGCTGCTTGCTGCTGGTAACATCCTATCTCTGCTTGTACCTTTTGATTAACGTTAGGCGTTGTACAGCGTTGTTGCAAGTCTCTTTTGCCCATGTGTGTGTAAGGTGGCAATCTATAGTGCATAGGTGTGGTACAATAACGTTCATGTGTGATAACTTTGCTCTATTCTACAACTAGATCTCAAGCTCACGTGTGGTAAAACACACTACACGTGTGATGAATGCATTTGCTGCTTTTTTTTTGTATTTTTCAAAGTCGACAACCAGGTATCATGAACGATTGCGCTGTGCTGTCCCTCTGACTAATTCCCTGCTATCGACATCTTCTCTGTGTTTGCCTTGATCTCTTCCCATGTAAAACTTCGTGATTTGGCATCCTCTCTGAAATTTCGGCGGCGTCCTTTGTCATCTCTGACCGGGACGAAATGGCAGCGGCGTCGGCGTCGCGTCAGAAGCGCCGATAGCCGGTGTGAGCCAAACACCACACGGGGGAGACACCACCTTGATTGCCCTCTCTGTGTACACCATACCATGCCCCGATCGCACGCCGTCGCCAACTTTACGTGTCTCGTCCCGGTTCACGTGGGCCAACTCTCTCTCTCTCTCTCGTCCTCGCTCTGACTCTCTGCGGCTTCATCTCCGTGTCTCCCGCTCTGCGTCTCCCTCTCTGCGTCCCTCTTTTTGATGTTGTTGTTGGGCCGCTGTGTTTGCCTTGCTATGGTTCTTGCCCTTTGCTGCTGTTGTTGTCGCGACGCGCTCTGTCTTAGCGTGTTTATGGAGGGCTCTTTGGATCTCGTTGATGTTCAGCGGGTGCCCCGCCGCTCTCGAGCTGCTCTTCTCGTGGTGCTGTGATTGGCTCCAACTTTGCTCTACCTCTGTCTTAGCCTTGCTGCTGCCGGTTCACGATCTCTGCTTGACGTACCGAGCCACTCTTCTCACCATGGCCTTTACCCGACTGACATTTTTTAGATTTGCTTGCGTCTCTCAAGATGGGTTGTTTGCCAAGCAAGCACCAGGCTCAGGCGGCCGACAAGGCCGCCGAACTGCAGCCCACAACGCCGGATCAAAAGGATGAGGCCACCCCGGCCCCCGCAGCAGCCCCAGCCGCCCCCGCTGACACCACCCCGGCCCCCGCAGCAGCCCCAGCCGCCCCCGCTGACACTACTCCGGCCCCTGCAGCAGCCCCAGCCGCCCCCGCTGACACCACCCCGGCCCCCGCTGCGGAAAAGCCTCGCCCCATGATCTTTGCTCTCATGCGTAACGGCCACGAGGTCATCCGTGGCGGTGTCGAGGATTGCCGTGCTGCTCTCGAGGCCAACGACAAGGATCTCTTCTACAAGTCCTGGAACGAGCTCATGGAGTTTTACAAGATGCACGCCGCCATGGAGGACGGCTACAATGGCGTCTGCAAGGGCATGTTTGCCATGCTGAATGAGCAGTTTCCAAACGTCGCCGATGACCTGCCCAAGCTGCACGAGGAGCTGCATGGTGCCGAGCATGCTGTGCAGGGAGCCGTGGACAAGGGCGCCGAGCTGGAGGAGCTGCGCGCGCTCTTCACGCCGTGGGCGGAGAACAATGAGGCGCACTTGAAGCAGGAGGAGGGCGTGATGATGCCCTGCGTGTCCAAACTGGCGGCCAGTGGCTTCAACCTGCGTCAGGCCATGCGGGAGCATTTGCTGCCAGCAGCGGTGAAGATGAACATTGATCACTTTGTGGGATATGCGATGCGCGTTCTGGAGGCGCATCCCGGCAACATGCCCCGTGCGCGTGTGTTTGCGCATGCGCTTCAGTTTTCGGCGACGGAGGAGCAGTGGAAGGCCTGGCACCCGATCGTCAAGGCCAACCTGAGCCCGGCCTTGTACGCGAGCATCTGCGAGGAAGTCGGCTGGGAGCCGGTTTCCACTCGCGTCGACATGGTGTAAATTTGTTAACAAGCTCAGCCGATGAGCCTTGTGCCGTGTGCTTTTGTCCCAGCCTATGCAAATCATGGCCTCGCTCTCTGCGGTTGCCTCTTGCTACTCGCTGGTGTGAGCTGTTTTGGCCCTTGCTTGGCGCACTTGTCTTTACCAAAATTAAGCATTGTACTCTACGCTGCTAGCTCGCCCGGACCCGAACCCATGTTGACACCGCCTCCACCTAAACATTGTTTTCCTTCGGCACCCACACACTATCCATCCTCCCATCCGCTTCAAGCCTTGACGCCAGAAGAGGATTCCAAAGCATGAACCATCCACCCATCCACTCCCTGATTCTTTCCCTATCAACGGCCTTCAGGCTTCTTCCCCACCGCCCACGCGACTCTTGAGATGGCAAGAGAGATGGAGAGATGGCGACCTATGGCGCAAAGAGGAAGAAAGAGAGAGAGCGAAAAGAAAGAGCGAAAGAGAAAGGCACAGAGCAATAGCACAACTACCACATGTAATAACAGAGAATTGGAAAAGAATAAACAGCAGAGAGACACACACACACACTGAGAGTTTTGTATTTTACATCTTGTGTGTGTGTTAGTCACTGGCACGTGAAGGCACCTGCTTGCACCAGCTGTTGCTCTGTGTGTGTGTGTGTGTGTGTGTGGCCCTTTGGGGTCCCTTTGGAAAAGGGCAGCCAGGGTCAGGGTTCCAGGGGGTCAGGGGTCAGGGCGTCGGTGTCTGTGTTGGGGTTTGGTTGAGGTTATTGGGTGGGGGGTGGAGGGGGATGTGGGCGGTGTGGACCGGCGGCGGTTGGCGGGGTTTGGGCTGCTGTCGATCGTCGCACAGAGTGGTGTTGTTGATGTTTTCCTCTCTCTCTCTCTCTCTCTCTCTCTCTCTGTGTGCGTGTGTGTGTGTGTCCGTGGGGACGCGCTCGGGGAGCGTGTCGCGTGATGGCAGCGTGTGGGCTTTGGCTGGTTGGCCGTGAGAAGTGAATGAACCAGCGTTTTTCGTTGTTGTTTCTATCGTGTTTCGTGTGGCTGTTGGCATGTTTTCAACGCTCGTCGGGCCACTTCAGTGATCAATTTTTTATTGCATCCCATCCTGATCGTACTCATCCCTTGCCCCTTTCCCTCTCTCCCTCTCTCCCCCCCTCTCCCCCTCTCCCTGACTAGCAGCAGCACTTGTAGCACCACTACATAGCAACATGTTGGCCTCAAGTCTTCGACGCGGCTTCACGCCGGTGGCGGCCCAGGGCGTGCGCGCTCTGTCCAGCACCCGCAGCGCCATGAGCGGTTATGGTTTTGACCTCACCGAGGAACAGGCCGAGTTTCAGCAGCTCGCACGCAAGTTTGCTCGTGAGGAGGTCCTGCCCCAAGCACCTGAACTCGATCGCACTGGTGAATACCCCTGGGAGCTGATCAAGCAAGCCCACGGCCTTGGCCTCCTCAACTTGCACATTCCCGAGGCCTACGGTGGCATGGGCCTCCACTCGCTGGACGGTGCCATCATCACCGAGGAAATCTCGTGGGCTTGCTCGGGTGTGCAGACCGCCATGGAGGCCAACGGTTTGGCCGAAATGCCCGTCATCCTCGCCGCCAACGATGAGCAGAAGAAAAAGTACCTTGGCCGCATGACTGAGGAACCCCTTGTGGCCAGCTACGGCGTCACCGAGCCCATTGCTGGATCCGACGTTGCCGGCATCAAGACCACCGCCGTCAAGAAGGGCGACGACTACGTCCTCAACGGCAACAAGGTTTGATCCTCTCATTCCTCAGTGTGCCTCTGCCTCTGTCCGTGTGTCCGTGTCCGTGACCGTGTCCGTGTCCGTGTTCGTTTTCGTGTCCGCGTTCGTGTCCGTGTCCCTTCTTTTCCTTTTCCCACGTCCCCCTCGGTCTCCAGAGCTTCAACGTCTGCTTTCGATTTTCCCATCTACCAACCGCAACGCACACATCTCTCACTGAATCTGACTGGATTCGACTCCATGGCCCCATCATCTCGTCTAGATGTGGATCACCAATGCAGGCCACGCCAACTGGTAAGAACCCTATGGCTTTGCCGAATTGAGAGGTATCGCTCGGTGTCACGCTGACCTCTTCGTTTCCTCTGATAACAGGTTCTTTGTCTTGGCCAAGACCGACCCGAATGCCAAGGCCAGCAAGGCCTTTACGGGCTTTATCGTCGATGGTGACTCGGCCGGTCTGACTCGAGGCCGCAAGGAAATCAACATGGGCCAGCGCGCCAGGTACTAATGTCCGCCGTGCCCCCTGCCATGATGAAGACTGTCTGTCCCATCCAAGCTCTGACAATCATCCCTGTCTTTCAGCGATACTCGTGGTGTCACTTTCGAAGACGTTGTCGTTCCCGCCGCCAACCGTCTCGGTGCCGAGGGCGATGGCTTCAAGATTGCCATGGGCGCTTTCGATCGCACTCGGTGAGTCTTGGCCTCTTACATTTCCTGCCGTGCCAGCCTCTCCTTGTTCGCCCGCCTCACTGATTATTAATATTGCTCCCACTAGTCCCCCGGTTGCCGCCGGCGCCGTTGGTCTCGCCCAGCGTGCGCTTGATGAGGCCACCGCTTATGCCAAGGACCGCAAGGCCTTTGGTCGCCCCATTGCTGACGTACGACAATTACAGGCCCTGCCCAATGACATTCGCAGCGGTTCCCTATGATTCCTAACTCGCTCTTTCTGGCCTGCGCGTTTATCTATTGCCCAACCACAGAACCAGGCCGTTGCTTTCATGCTCGCGGATATGGCCATCGGTGTTGAGACGGCACGCCTTATCACCCGCCGTGCGGCTTGGGAGGTCGACCAGGTGGGTGTTGGATGATGTGCTTGCAGTATTCTCTTTTTTTTTTTTTTTTTTTTTTTTTTTTTTTTTTTTTTTTTTTTTTTTTTTTTCCCATTTTCGCTGCTCCCATTGCTTCAATTGTGGGCGTGACCTGACCATTTTCTTGAACACAGGGTCGCCGCAACACCTATTATGCCTCGATTGCCAAGGCCTTTGCCGCCGATGTTGCCAACAAGAACGCTACCGGTCAGTCTGGCTTCAACTGCTCAAAACTAGCGGTAGACCAAGTGTGCTGCTCCGCTCAAGTTCACTCCTTGTTCTGTTTTGCTTTGTTTTTGCGGCCATTTCAACCCTATAGATGCCGTCCAGGTCTTTGGCGGTAACGGCTACAACTCTGATTACCCTGTTGAGAAGCTCATGCGTGACGCCAAGATCTACCAGATTTACGAGGTTCGTTCTTCCCCGTTCGAAAATCGCTTCTGCCTGACGCAACCCCTCCACCTTACACGACATTGCTGTTTTTGATAGGGTACCGCCCAGATCCAGCGCGTTATCATCTCCCGCGAACTGCTTACCCGCGAGTAAGAAGTTTGCAAACGATGTTCGGAATTGATTTTACTCTCGGTCCAGCCGATGACATCCACCACAAGCATTCGCAAACATCAGGAGCAAGAATTAAACAACATGCAAGCTCGAATAAAACGCCATCATAAGCATCTTCAGGATTTGGCTTGATAACCGTTTCAGACCAGTTTTGAGATGACACGTGGTCATCAATGCTAGTCGACAAGCTCGCAGGTGCAGAGGTACTGAGTTGCCATTTCAAACAGGCCAAACCAATAAGCCCCTTCCCCTGTCTGAACAAGATCTGCTCCATATGCATTGCAGTACTGCACTATAGCGGGTGCACGCTGAAGCGTGCTCTCCGCGATAACATGGATGAGGACTGGTAACATGTCGTCTGCTCCAGCCACCCCCACGTCCAAAGCCAGCAGCGCCTCGAGTTGCTTGCAGGCCTGGCAGACGTGAGTCATACAATTAACATATATGAGGCAGAAGAAGAGGAGAAGCCTGTGTCGCGATAGCGAAAACCCTAATAAGAAAGTGGACAAGGTTGCGAGTCTGACGCACCTTGCTGATGACGCGAAGACACGACCAAGGTGCCTTGCACAGCCCCAACAGCTTGAGCGTGGCAACCGGTGCCGGCCAGGGTGCCGTCAACCGTTGTTTAACGCTCAGCTATCACGTCATCAAACAAAGAGCCGCATCAATGTCAGGCCGGGCAAGATCTCGCTGCACGCACGTCCCAACAAACCTCAAAACTGGGATGCCCCGCTCGTGACCGTTGAATGCGCGCCTGCCTGTGCTCGCTCATCTGTGGAACAAGCCCAGATGAGTTGAAAGCACCTTGACCTGGTGGGCGCTCGCTGGTGGAGGGTTGCAAGAACAAGTATGTACCTCGGCTCCAAGCGGAAACAAGCGGTCAAACAAGCGAGCATAGAGCTGCTCCTCACACTCGAGCAGGAAACGGTCGTGAGCCGAAGAACTCAACGCCTAACAGACCATCGGTGGCAGCAGCAACATCATCAGCATTGCCTTGCAGTCTTCTGCCAGAGCATGACGCTGAGCTCGCAGGCCAGTACAAACATCAAACAAAGACAGTGTAACGGCAACGCTCTCCACCCGCGACAAGGTGTCGTTGACCTCATCTACAACAGAGGCCACGGGGCCTTCACCATCTATCGCACCTTACCATCCTGGTGAGCCTTGGCATGAAGTAAATGACGACCAAGCACAACACACATACCGGTGGAAGGGCCATCGACGGATGCCAGAGCTGCCAGCAGCCTGGCTTCAAGGCGTGTATTGCGCTGGAACACATATTGTGCCAGCATTTCCAACCACCACTACGCACCAAAGACTCGGCACATAAGCACACCTGCTGCTTTCCGCTGCCTTACAGATATCTGCTTCATTTGGAGACACTGACCTCTCGCCACTCAGCCAAATTTCGCTCCAGCGCTGTCAGGTGGAGTTTAGAGACTTGCACACGGCGATGCACGGCAAATCGATGTTCCACCATGTAGATACTGTAATTCTGTGATGCACTCATGAGCAAGGTGCCGCGGCAAAAAGAATCGCATTGAGACATGAGAACGCGCGAGTCTCTCTATTCACAAACCTGCATGATGGCCGCATGCGCATGCAACAGTCTTTGCAGCGCTCGGCTATTCGGAGGGCGCCATTCGCTGGGCACGTGGCTAGCAAGCCGCTCCACCTGAAGCGGGTCGTAAAAACAAACGACGGCGGGTGTTGAATCCCAAACAAATTACAACAAGGTTCTGGCCATTCGCGCATCAATCAAACACCTCACCTCGTGAAGAAGTACGTCACCCAAGAAGCTGAGCCCCTGTACGGCATAACCCGAGCCGGCAGCACCCATGCTGGACAAATTGCAGGCCAACGGGTCCAGGGTCTGGGCAGCCTTGATCAAACGCCGTACCAAAGCCGCCACCGCTAAGCACGCCCCCGCCAAGGTCGCGATCGTGGTGAGTGCTTGACACAGACGAGGGAGGAATGCCAAGAAAGAGACCAATGCATCTGATACCAGGTGGCAAACTCTTCATGCGCGCATGATGTTCTGGATGCCGCAGTTGTACAAAGGCATCAGCGGCCAGGATATCGGCCTTGCCATAGGACCCCGCCACTGGAATGGCAAGCGTTAAATCTGCATCGTCTGCTGGAGGAGCGCTCACGCACAATCACAGAGAATGAAATGAGCGCACAGCTTTCCAGTCAACCTTATGTGAGACGGCTCAGTGCTCACCATCCGATGAGTCCTCAGGTCCATCAGGGGCACGACGTTCGAGTTGCTTGCGAGCCTCCAGAATGGCTAGAAATGCTCAGTAGCATGGTAAGATACCGGTCGATATCGCGCACCGCAAAAAAAACAACCAAAACAGCCCACAGCAGGAGATACCTTGAAGAAATTCAGCTGTGGCCCCATTCGGTTTGGCATCGGGGCTTGAGATGGCTAGATCGATATGTGACTGTAAGACAGACCCCGAACCGTACATTAGTTTTAGCCAAACAGCAATGATGAGTTGTTGGCAGGAGCATTGCGCATGACGGTTTGCCAACCCTTACCAGCAAAGGCTTGATGCGGGCGACATTGACAATCATGTCCTCGGTCGCCCCGGACATTGGTACAGCAGAAGGCTTGCTTTCCCGCCACACCGCTTCGTGCAATAAACGACAGAGCTCCTCATCCCTGAACAATGTAGTCCGACAGGCATCGGGATGAGATGCCATCGGCATCATGGATCAAATCCAGCGACTCCATGTCCACGATACCTGGGCGCTGTCATCTCGAGAAGGGGCAGGCTGCGGCACCCGAATAGCTGGCGCACAAGCACGGCGGTAATGGCCATACGCCGCCGCTCATGTCGATCAACGGCACGCGGGGCAATGCCGTGTAGGCGGGGCTGTAAAAAAACAGGCAACCAAAGCCTTCGGCCCAGAAAAAGACACGAGCAATGGGGTGAGAAAAGCCGGTGAAGGCTTGTGTACTTGTTGTTGTTGCTGTGTGATTGTTGTGTGTTTGTTCGTGTATATGCAGCTTATTCTCCTTCGGTCCTTCAAGGAAAGCTGGAATCAAGTCTCGGCTATTCCACAGTACATCAAATACACACCGTTCAACCAGGATGGAGCGGGTCCATTGGGCAGCGACTGTTTTCTCGGCGCCTTGCAGGGCCTCTGTGAAGACCCGTCTGTGAAATGCCGTCGCATCATGTGAGATGAGCACGGCCATGAGGTGACGAGGTGATTGTTATGAAGCAAGTCCAAGGCATCGTGTGCGCACCGCAGTTCCGGCGAAACTGGAGCACCAAGAAGCGCTTGTGCCAAGGCACCCTTGAGAATCCGCACCCAGGAATTGACACTAAAACAGTGAGCCATGGGATCAGCTGCGTCAGTTGGAGTACGTCTTTTCAGAGCTCCCGAAAGCGTACTAACGACGCGCGATGTACACGCACGAAATGCTTTGGGTATCACTGCCTGTGGTTATACGTTCATAGGCCGGCACCAGGTCGGTGGGGCACTGGGGCCAGACAGCCCAGAGCTGCTCGGCCACCAAACGTGCATGCTGAACTACCGAGGGCACGGGTGCAACGAGGGCAATAGCAAAAGCTCTGCATGGGACCAGATACGGGTGAGATGGTGAGCTTGGAGCTGCTTTCGAGCGAGCATCGGGCCCGCCGTGTGCGACTGCCCTTACCGTGGGCATAGCCCAAGCGCTTGGGGGCGATCCTTGGGGCGTGCTGCCCAGCCATCAGCCAGGATGGTTGTTAGAAACTGGAGTTGACGAGCTTCATCAGCGTGAGCACTGCGCGTGTTGAGTACTTCGCTCAAGTAGGTTTGGGCCAAGGTGGTGCACATGGCAGCATCCTTGGCAGACCGCCGGGCAAGCTACAGGCATGGTGGGGGCATGAGGCCCGCCGGGCATTAACACGTGCTCGAGAATCAAAAAGGGTCAGGCAAGTGCGGGCGCACATACGCGATGCAAGCAATATGCCACGGTCTCTGGATTTTCATAGAGTTGACGCACAGCCGTGACCAATGACTGCAGATCCTTGTAGGGGGCGCTGTCCTCCACGACTGTATCCTGAGCAAGCTGTCAGTTTCAACACGGCCACAGGCCATGGCGGCCATGAGCAACGGCTCCAAAGCTGAACTTCATGCCCCCCAGAGCGACAAGCCTTTCGGACCAAGAGAAAGCACCATACCTGCGGTGCTTGCAGGGCCTGCTGCAGGACATTGGCCAGCTCGCGCCGGTCATCCTGCAAGAGCAGGTAGGCCTGGACGTATGCCCGCTGCTCAAGCAATGCATCAGCCGTATCCGTCAGGCACTGTTGCAGCTGCTGCGACAACGCCGCCGCCGCATCCTGCTCATGCTTCAACAGCGCCTGCGTTGAAAACAGACGGTGGTGCACGCCCGGAAGCAGCGGCGTGGCCACCGCCTCCACTGACGCGATGGCAGCCATCTCCGCCCCTAAAAAAAAATTAAAAATTAAAAATTAAATAAATTGATGTGATCAGTTTTGTTTTAATAAAATGTTTAAAATCCCATGCAGGTTCCTCTATGGATGGTTTGATGTAAATTTTAAAGTTTTAACATGTGAATGTGTGTGTGTGTGTGTGTGTGTGTGTGTTTGCTTATCAAACGCTTGTTTCTCACTTTTTTTGTTCGAATTTCTTCTTTTTTTGTTCTTTTTTTTTCTATTCTTTTTACTTGAAGGATGTATGTCAATGAGACGAGTACAGAAGAGCATGTGTCGATTGAAGCAGAGTCACGGCCAAGCAGTGTGTCGGACCACGTCGGCTGCGTATAGAAACGCGCCTTGCTGACCGTGCCCGGGCATCACGTAAGAAAAAAAAAAACAGAAATATCATGCAGCAAATGCAACAAGAAGAACGCAAAACAAAAACTCACAAAAACTCTCGTTGGTTCGCGTCCTATGTCAGGCTCCTAACGTCTGGAGAGCACGAAGTTGACGCCAGCACTCTACTTTTGGTACGAGGCAGTCACGTTTTGCAGGATGTCTTCCACCTCGGCCACGGTCAGCGCACCCCCGTTGGCATAGTAGATGTCGATCACATAGCCCATGATGGTCCGCAAAGCATTGCCCTTCTGCTCCAGAGGTACCATGGAGGTGTAGTTGGTGGCCATGCTGATGTAGGGGTGGAGGCCGTTGTCGTATTCGCGAACAGGCAGGTCACTCTCCACGACGGCGGTGAGGGGTGAATAGAAGATGTGCTTGAGGTCGTGGCTCAGATCCTGGCCGATCTGATAGCCCAGATACGTAAAGGCGGACGAAACAATGCCCTCTGCAATCATGGTGCTCGCGGACGTCAAGGGTGCATAAAAGCCCATGGTGATGGCCGAGCCAACGGCCGAGATGGCGACGGTGCGCAGGCAGCTGTCCTCATAGACCACGACCAGGTCACCCACACTGACATTGTTAGCGGGTTGATAGGAGCCGCTGGGCAGAGGGCCGCAGTTGCCCATGGGCTCGCTGGCTTTGTAGACCATGTGGGGTCCGGATAGAGTGAGGGTTTGATCGATGCCTTGTGCATCGACATACGATAGCGTTTGAAACTGGACTTGTTGCGTGTGCTCGGCGTGGATGAGTGTGGTCAGGGGGCAATCTTCCACGGTGCCGTTGTTGGGGTTGACGCACTTGAGCATGTCACCGGTGGTGAGTGCTGAGATGGGTGCCGAGCTACCGTTGGCGAGCATGAGCTGGGTGAATGATGCAAAGCATTCCGAAGGGGCGCTCACGGTTGTGGAGACGACAGTGAAAGGGGTGGTGGTTGTGGGCGGGGTAGTGGAGGTGGTGAGCGTGGTTGTGGTGGCGACAGTGGTGGTAGTGCTCGTGCTGGTGGTACTGGTAGTTGTTGTTGTCGTTGTTGTGCTCGTGCTGCTGGTGGTGGTGGTGGTGGCTGTGGTTGTCGCGTAATTGTATTGGTAGCAAATCTCGACCGCATCCAAGACAGGTGTGATGCCCGACAGAAAGCTGGAGAAGCCAACGCGAAGAGTCGAGCCCAAGTACGTCTCCGTCTCACCGGTGATCAGCTCCAAAATCTCTTCCTCATAATCAGTTTGGCTGTATGTTTGGACCAGGCGGAACAAAACGGCGTCGTTGGCGGGCGTGCGAAACTCCATACGGAAATAGCTTTGGGGCGGCGAGATGAGAGAGCTGTAGCCCATGCGCGCTTTGATGCGGTAGCGAGTCTGGGCCGTGTAGGTCAGGCTCGTGTCCTGCCACAGACCAGTGCTGGTAGTGCTGGAGCTCATCCAGCCCATTGCCTGATTGCCATCCTGGCTAGAGGCGGGATGTGGAACGAGAGAGCTGGTGTTGGCATACAGGCGAGCGCCCGCGGCCACAGAGCTGGCAATTTGCCAACCTCCGGTGGTGCTGGTAAAGGGGGTGTCCGTCTTGCCGGCTCCCACCCGTTTGTTCTCAAAGGAGTAATCCGCCATCGGCAAACAGACTTCCTGAAAGCTAGTGGTGGTCGAGGTCGTGGTGGTCGAGGTAGTGGATGTGGATGTGGTTGTGGTAGAAGTGGTTGTGGTTGTGGTCGTCGAGGTGGTTGTGGTCGTCGAGGTGGTCGTGGTTGTTGTGGTGGAAGTTGTGGTGGTGGTGGTGCTGGTCGTTGTCGTAGTTGAGGTGGTCGTAGTCGACGTCGTGGTGGTGGTGGTGGACGTCGTGGTGGTGGTGGTGGTGTCCAACATCTCGCGGCACAGCTCAAATGAATCGACGGCGATGGTGGCCCCGGAGCCGGATACTCGGAGGACAGCGGTCAACCCGTCGTAGAGCGCATCGTGGGATTCCCAAACGCGAAAGGTAGCCGTGATGGGCGACCACACATCGGTGACCACGTCTTCAACGCTAAAGGTCGTGGCTGCCAGTGTTTGGTTGGTGGTGGTGGCTTGAAGCTCGAGCGTGAGCGGGGCAAAGTCATAGACTTGGGCACTAGCGGCGGCAGCGGCCACAGCCGAGCGGCTGGCCCAAGCAGTCAGCGTATACTCAGTAAGTGGGCGAATGGTGACGTCCATGACGTGCTGCAACTCTGCTTCCTGATCGGCTTCATCGTATGTCGGAGCAAAGTAGATGTAGTTTTGTCCGGAATGAGCTGTGGTAGGCCCAAACAGAGTCGGGGGGTGAGCGACGCGCAGTCGCCCCTCGGAAAAGGACCAGGTGTTGGGTTCCAACGGCGGGGTGGCCGTCTCCGAATTGGGTTCCAGGAGAAGGGCATCGAAGCCTGGATTCTGCAGCTGGGGGCACAAATCGTAGGTCGTTGATGTGGTGGTTGAGGATGTTGAGGACGTGGAGCTGGTGCTCGAGGTGGAGCTGGTGGAGCTGGTACTCGAGGTCGAGGAGGTGCTAGAAGTTGTCGAGGTGGAGCTGGTGCTCGAGGTGGAGCTGGTGCTTGAGGTGGAGGAGGTGCTAGACGTGCTTGAAGTCGTTGAGGTGGAGGAGGTGGAGCTGGTGCTTGAGGTGCTCGAGGTGGAGGAGGTGCTCGACGTGCTTGAGGTCGTTGAGGTGGAGGAGGTAGAGCTGGTGCTCGAGGTAGAGCTGGTGGTGGAGGTGCTTGAAGTGCTCGAGGTGGAGGAGGTGCTCGACGTGCTCGAGGTAGTTGAGGTGGAGGAGGTCGAGCTGGTGCTCGAGGTAGAGCTGGTGGTGGAGGTGCTTGAAGTGCTCGAGGTGGAGGAGGTGCTCGAGGTAGAGCTGGTGGACCTGAGAATGTCGCAGTCGGCAGCGCTATGGCCACAACAGCACACGCGTTGGTAATCGGTGTGGGAGGATGAGCACGAGGCCGTGCCTACTGGGCCGATGTAGTAGCAAGGACCAGGAGACATTTGGATGTAAGGCGAGTAGGAATTGCCCCGCGAGCCAAAGCTGGTGCACTGCGAGGGCATGTTCAGCTCTTCGAAGACGTATGAGATTTCAGAGGGGGATCGAACGGTGTCGGTAGTCTCCTGATTGCAAGGGAGGGTGGTTTGATCAGCACAAGCAGCGTCGCAGGACTCTCCGATGCCGCCAAGCACCCATGTGGCCGCTGCCGGCCTCCATTGGGAGGCGAGGAGCAAAAGGCTAATGGCCGCTACGGCCGAGGAAAAAGCCCCTCTCATTTTTGTTGGGCCCGGCGGGGCTGCACAGCTGTGTTCCATTGCACGTTGACATCGGGCGGTGAGGCGAGAAAGGTGCGTGGGTGCCGAGAGTCAAGACACGATGGCGTTTTGATCACATACCACTCAAAAGGGGCGGGGCGCCGGGAAGAAGAAGAAGAAGACGGTTCGCGAGGCGAGTGGGCGGCGGGGATGGCACCGGGCTTTGGGGAAATGAACAAAAAATGCACAACGGGCTATTGGGACAGCGTTGTGGATCGGCGGCATGCGAGGTGTGAGTCAAACCGTCAAATAGCGCAAGGTTCATTGTTGCAGTGGGAGCGGTCCTAACATGTCAATCACAATGAGGATTGTATCCATGCCGTGCTCACAACGGTCGATCCCCTTGACGAACAGGCGATCAAACGCGTGGCAAACGAGACGAGAGAGGTTGGAAGGACGCACGCTTTGCGCGCATGCACAAATACCTTGCACGCACGCATCATTGTCAAAGCAAGTTGAGGGCGAAGTCAGTGAGAGTAACTGAAGCTTTGACTCGGAAAGACATGTGGTAGCACGTTGGCGTTGGATAGTAAAATAGTTTATAAGGTGAAAATAAAGTAAAAAACTATTCCTCAAAAATCCGAATGGAGTGAGAGAGTGTTGATGCTGCGAGTCGTGGATCTAGAGAGGAGCGCAAAATCTGATCCATGGCATTGGTCAAATGCAAGGGCCAGTCAGAGAAAAGAGCATCCCATGGTGCTGTTTCAGAGATATACCGACCAAACGCCACACCATTCAACCGTTTTTTTTTCTCATCTCTCTCTCTCTCTCTCTCTCTCTCTCTCTCTCGAATCGGATCAAAGCCAGAGGGGCGGCCCGGGCGGCAACGGGAGAGAGTCAGTCACTGGCGCGTCTGTGGCTGGTGCCAAAGAGCTGTGCGGTGATTGATTTAGGTGCCTGTTTGTCGGGGGCTGCGGAGAAAATTGAAGAAAAAAAAAGAAGGTGGGATGGCGGGTTTGCCCAGTGACACGGCGACGCCGATGGTGCTGCCAGTTACCGAGGCGGCGCGGCCAGTGCCGACGGTGCCGTCCTTGCCGGCGATGATGGCGGAGCAGCCGGGGGCGCCAGCTGCGGAAACTTCGTCCGGGCTGGCACATTTGCAAAGTGCGGTGCAAGAAGTGCATGAGGCAGCTACGACGGCCCAGGTCTGGACGCGCACCATGCGAGATACAAAGCTGTCCGAGGGAGTCCACCAGGCTTTGACGACGCACAGCAAACTGTTCCAGCAACTACAGGATACCGGTCGCAACGTGAGCAAGTTTCGCATGACGCCAGAGGGCAACAATTGGTGGATCAAGGTCAAGACCTTTCTCGAGCGCTGGGCCGGTGGCGCTGTCTCAGCCTCGGTCATGGGGCGGCTGCTCCAGACGGATCCCTTTCTCAAGAAAACCTTTGCCGTGAGCTACGAGGCGAGTCGTCGCGCCCTGTTGTTGGCGGACAAGGGCTACGAGCCCTGTCCCGCGGATTGGGAAACCGCTGGTCTTGATAACTTTGTGTTTTTTGAGCTTCGGAGCCTCAAGGCCTCGGACGCACGGGATCCGGAAAAGTATCGTGCAGCCATCCGCAAGCTTCTGGAGGTGGCGCTGCGCAGCGGCATCATCTGCTGCATCTCTCTGACGGGCGCCCCCATTATTGGTTGGCGCGGCAACGAGGCCCACCTGCGCTACCACATCAACGCTTGGCCGTTCATCATGGCCGTGGCCGAGAGCGAGGTGCAGCTGCGTCCCACCGACTATGCTGGCCTGGTCATTCCCAACAACAACCCCAAACCCAGCCTGGGTCGACCCAAGAACGCCGACAAGCGCGCCAGCACTGCCTCGGTCACCACTGATGCCGAGACCACCGACGGCTCGACCCCTGCCACCGTCGATACCAGTGCAGCCCCCGTGGCCGTCACCACAGCCCCGGGCGTGGTTGCTGACGATGCCAGCGGCAACATGGTGACAAGTGCCGAGGCCGAGTCAAGTAGCAACGGGGTCACCATCATCCCTGTGGGCCAGGTTGAATCGTCCGGTGAACCCGCTGCCAAATCAGCGCGTCGCGTCAAACCCGACAATTAGACTCCTTCCTTCCATCGGCATCTACACCAGAATGTGTTCCCATGATGTGGCCAGTCCAGATCAACAACAAATCAATAATTGATGTACAACCAGCAAATGATTCGTGCCCACATCCCTGCCCGCTCCCTTTTTTTTCCTCCGCAGATGGTGTGTGGAAGGGAGGGGCATTCAGAGATCGCCAGAGATTAATCCCGAGACGGTAGCTTCAGATTTAGTGAGAGAGACCCAGAGAGAGATCCAGAGAGAGAGATCCAGAGACACATGCAGAGAGAGAGATTCAGAGCGAGATCCACAGAGAGAGATCCAGAGAGAGATTTATTCTGGGATGCAGAGAGAGAGATCCAGAGAGACATCCAGAGAGCGAGCTCCAGAGAGAGATCCAGAGATCCAGAGGGAGCTCCAGAGAGAGATCCAGAGATCCAGAGGGAGATCCAGAGAGAGATCCAGAGATCCAGAGAGAGATCCAGGGAGAGATCCACAGAGAGAGAGATTTAGATCCAGAGAGAGATTTAAAGCAAGAGAGAGATTTGAAAAGCAAGAGATCCAGAGGGAGAGATCCAGAGAGACAAGAGAGTTTCAGAGAGAGCAGAAAGTCAGACGAAATTGTATTGCTGCTGTTTTTGCATTTTTCAAGGACCAGCCGTCCGTGACGCTATATATCGGCATCTTGGTATTCATCGGTATTCAGTGGCAGCATTGGTGGCAGCGTCGGTATCCTCCGGTGGCAGCGTTGGTGTCCTCCGGTGGTAGCGTCGGTATAGCGTCGGTATCCATTGGCGGCGCCAGGATCGGTATTCGGAGCAGTATCAGTGTCGGTATCGATATCTGGAGCAGTTTCAGTGTCGGCGGTGGCGGCGGTGGTGAGGTGTTGAAGGGGTTGAAAGAACGAGTGGCGCGGGGGATGGCTCAATCATCACCGGCTGCCTTGGCAGCCTTGTACACCTTTGCTGGTGCTCCTGTGGCCAAGGTGCGTGGTGGGCGTTGCTTGGCCTCAGGGGGCTTGGAACCGCCGCTCGTGTGCGGTGGAATGCGAGCATTTGAATGACTATTGCTGCTGTCTAGGGTCTGATGATTGGGACGGGGCTGGCGGCGCTGGCTGGCAGCGCCATCCACTGGCCTGAATATTGCTTTGTGCCCACCTCGCCGTGGGCCGTGAGCGAGGTTCGTGAATGGCATGGATAGCGTTTGTTGACCGTCATAGCCCGCCCCGGTCTTTCAAACGTCCGTCTGATGTTGCGTCTTGCTTGTCAGCTCCTGGCGTGGCCCCTCCATGCCATCCTTCTTCCAGATCGATCGACTGCATTGTTTGGCAGCATCTTCATCTACCTCACACGGCCCATCGAGCGCTACCAAGGCTCTCGCCGCTTCGGAGTGCGTCTTTGTCGTCGTCGTCGTTGTTGTCGTCGTTGTCTTGTTGTCGTCTTCTTCTTCTTCCTCCTCCTCCTCCCCCTCCTCCTCCCTTTCGGCCAGTCTTTCTTGCCGACTATATTCGAACCTTTGACCATAAATGCCTTTTTTTTCATAACGACAGGGTCTTGTGAGCTGGCTGGTCATGGTTTCGTGGCTTGTACAATACTTGTTTGTGCGAGCCAATTACTTGCCCGGCTTTGTCCCTGGTATGATGTCGCATCCCAAGCATTCACCTCTTTTCATCACACACTTCGAGGAGCCTGACGTTGTCTCCTTCATTGCCGTACCGCTGCGCCAGGCGGCCCGAGCCTGATCGGCGGTCTCTTCATCAATTTACTGCTGGACGTGCAATCGGAGAGTCGGCAAGGTTGGGTGCCTGGCAAACTGCTGGGCATAGCCATGCTCGCACATGTGAGTCCACCCCAGCCTTGCGGCAATTGAACAGCTGCTGCGCCATACCCGCTCCGCATCCTTCATTGCCTTGACTATCCGGTGTTTTGCATCCAGTTGTGTCTCTATAGCTTCAATACGCTCTTTTCCGTTGCCATTGGTGTCATCGTGGCCATTGTCCACCGAGCCTTGCCGATCAAGCCCACCATCCCCCGCCCCATCGCCCACGGGTTTCAGCTTGCATTTGGATGGCTCCTTCAGGACGATCTGCCAGCTGTGACGGCACGTCGTTTGCAGTTTTTCTTTGGCTTGGATGGCTCACGCACTCGCACCCCGGCTGGTCTGACCTCACGACCTTTTGTTTCTATACTTCAGGCACGCACAGCCGGGCTAGGTACGGCTACCCAGCCGCACTCACGTGTTCGCACCATCAGTGGCAATCGGGTATGTTGGTTGCTTTGTCCTGAATCCCTAGCGTTCTTGTGCCGTCGCTTCACGTTGCAATGCCATGCACCCATGGCCACATCTAGCCCTTCACGGACAATCTGTTGGGTGGCGCACATCCCGCCCAAGGACTCGGTGCTGGCAACGGCCTGATGTAAGCAAATTTCAATTTTGTAGCTCTCCTCCCTGCTCTTTCCCTCATGCGCTTTTACGCTCATGTGTCGTGATTCCTTTTGGATTATAGTCCTGTTACAGAGGATAACATTGCTCAGCTAGAACAGCTCGGCTTTTCTCGGGCCCAGGCAGAAGCCGCTTTGCAACGCACGGCCAACAACGTGGATGCAGCCGCCGACATGCTTTTCTCGCAAGGGTAGCGACTGCTTGTTTTTCTCATCAGGGCGCGCCGAGCGCGTCCCAGCTCATCCTTCGCAAGGCATGGTGGAAATAAATTGAGCCATCATACTTGGCACTTTGCGCATGATTGCAGCATTTCAACACAACTTGGGCTTTCAATCATCCAACACAGGGGGAAAAAAAAATAATATCGTCAAATCAGCAATCGTCACCAAAGGAGGCGTCCGCCGTGGACAGACGGCTAAAGACACAAACACAGCTGTCCCCCGTGCAGTCGGGAGCCGAGGTCTCCCACAACAACCCGATGCAGTTTGACTAATGACAGCGCCAGGGGCAATGTCAGCACGGTCGCAGCAACATGAGGCGCTCTCAAGGTTTTGAAAGGGTATGAAACATACCTTGGGCACGTGCGTAAGGCACGAGTAGGCGTAAGATCCGGGCCAGACGAGCGCGCTTTGGTTCCAGGCAAAGCCATCGGCAGACCGACGAAGCATGCCCCCAGATCGACCAGAGGTCTGGCCTGGATTGGCAAAGTATACCTATACATCAATCACAGTGCCCCGAGGCCAAGATCAATCGCCCGCAACTGGAGCCGAAAAGCAGAGGTAGGGGCTAGCACGCGTACGTTGCCATCCAGGCCGCGAAGAATGCTGGCCATGCAGACGGGCGAAACAAGGGCGTCGGCAAATTGAATGGCTCCAAAGCTTGCGCCACCATCCTCGCTCAAAGCATAGGCACGGCACTTGCAGGCGTTGATGTGATTGTTGCGCATGTTGGCCATGACGCGCCCATCGGGCAACTCGACCAGCTGCGCTTCGTCCATGAAGGTAAAGTTGGTCTTGCTCACGTTATAAGTCAGACCTCCATCATCGGAGTACCTAGGAACACACGGAGCAGGTTGAGCACAGAAGCCCCCGTGCGCACTGGCGCATCTGCTAACCAGATCATCTCACGCACCAGACGCTGTCATATTGATAGGCACCGTGGTGGCCAATGAACAAGAGGCGATTGGGGGCGACAGCATGTCCAGGACTGCACCAAGATCAACAGAGTGAGGACTTGATGTATCAGCAGCGTCGGTGGAGAAACAGCAGAAAACGCGCACGACCTGAGTTGTAGACCCACGCCAGGGCCAGCAGCCGAGACAACAGCACTTTGCAGATAGCTTGACAACGAAACTTTTTACAATTCGGCAGCAGCGCGAGCCTGTGAGATGAAGCGAGATGGGCCAACTACCTGCCATCGAGGCTTGGACATGTACCTCGCGGCGTCCAAGTTTGTCCAAAGTCTTTGCTCATACTCTGCAAGTTATCTCCGGGGGTCAGCTGCAAGCAGGAAGCAAAGCGAGGAAGATGAATAACACGAGAGTGAGTCATTTAGTGCGTGGCCAACGCCGTGAGAGGGGTGAAAGGAGCTCACTTGAACAAAGTTGAGGACCAGTTGGTTTTGTTGGTAGTCCCACACGGGCATGGGCTGTGCGGCATTGCGCTGAATCACATGCAAGGCGCTCCATGTCTGCCCCATATCAGTAGAGTTCTGTGTTCGGAGCAATCATGAAGAGATCAATGGCTATCAAGTCTATCAGCAAGGCTCGGGCACGCTGACGCCTCGTCCAGTCATGTTAGGTTGCCTCGACCGACCTTCATGCAGAGGTCACGGTTGGCGTTGCTGGTCGAGTTATATCGCGCATCTAAAGTGTTGGCAGCCAGGGCACAGCAACATGTTGGAAACCAAGCAAGCGAACCAGGAAAAGGATGGCACCAAAGGCATACCTTCAAAGCCTTGCGGCTCGCACCCGTCTCCGGTCCAGTTGCGACACTGCCATAAATGAGATCATGCAAACACAGCAATGCAAATGCCAATCAGCAACACGGTGAATGCGCAGAGGCTGACGGATGGGGTAAGCATTCAAAGCGTGCCGATCGGTGGGCAGGCACGGTGGTGGAATCGAAACGCGTGGCGGAGCGACCGCTGACCTCAGCAAAGGCAAGAAGCGTGCGGTTGTCACCGGCAAGCAGAATGGAGGGAATACGAATGCAGGGATAGCCCAATTCGCCCGGCGTAAAGACAGCAATCTGGGTGCGATTGACATCGCAATCGGCAATCACATCCAAGATCTCTTGCTCTCTACCAGGACACATGCCATGAGTTCAAGGGGCTGGGCACAGAAAAATCGTCCTGCTTGGTACAGCCTGGGGTGGGTGCAGCTTGGCTGAGACACACCGCGTGCAGTAAGATGTGCCGTTGGAATAGCCCGAAAGATCTGCACATTGATAGGCAGCGAGAGTGAGCCGAGCGCAGGCGGCAAAGCCTTTATAAACCTGACGCGCAGTGTACAGTCACAACATGACAGAGCAGCAGACCTGGGGTCAAGCTGCTTGGAGAGTAGCAACGCCACTGCTTCTCGTCATCATTCGCTGCAACATCATAGCGCGCATATAGGGGCAACTCGGCTCCTGCACTTGACAAGGCGTTTACACACTGCGGATGCCGATTAGAGACGGCTCAATGTTCACGGCACGGGCGAGATGGGTGAGCTCGGCGGGCAAGAGACATTGCTCACCGTTTGATCTTCCAGACCATTACACCAGTTGTCCAGCACCTTCTGACAAGCCGCATCCACGGTTGCTTGCGCCCGCACAGAGCCTCCCAGCAACGCGAGCAGCCAGGCCACGATCAGCCCCGATCGCAAACCGGAGCAACGCATTTGTGCCGATGATGCCAGCATTTTGTTCAGACAAAATTTTTAAATTCTCTCTCTCATGTGGTACTTTTGCTGTGTCTCTGTGCCTTTGCTGTGTAGGTCTTTCTCTAACCAATTCAATTCTCTCTCTGATCTCTCCATCTCTTTCAAGAACAAGAGAATCAGCAAAAAATTTAATTTTCACCTGCTCGTCTGCGTGTCTGGGAATGTGTGCGAAGGAGAGGGCGTGAGGACGTGAGGACGTGGGGGCATGAGAGTAGGTAAAGGGAAGGTACGTGAGTGCGTGAGTTGGTAAGGATGTGCGGTAGTCCAGCATTGAGCTGAGAACGTGAGGTCACTATAAATTAATAATTACTACTGAAACTCTCATGTTCAAGATGTGATAGAATAAAGTGTTTGGGATGGTCTTACTCGGGTCAGCGCCAATGACAGCAAAAAAGGGGCTTAAATGGCCAAGAGATCAAGGTCCCCAGCCATGGCGTGCATAGCTTCAGCCAGCTCGTGCTCAACAAATGTTGTTGCCATCTGCAAGCACCATACACTGGTGAGACTGGCCAGGTCAATGCCACACTCTTCGGCTGGACAAGCACCCCAACGAACCTCGTTTATGAGCATGTCTTCTTCACTCAGCAGGTTTCTCCATGTGACTTGTCGAGGCGCATACTAGAGATGAAAAAAAGTGTCCTGTGAGGCCTCGAAACTTTCACTCACAACGATCAAAAAAAGCACCGTGGAGCAACAGGCCTGGGCCCCCCCAAAAAATGGAACCCAAAAACTTACGAGGTCCGTCGCTAGTTGCTCAACAAATTCAGCACCACTTGGCTGCAATTGAATTCGTAACAACCCCTCCAGGCGGTGCTGCACCAAAGCTGGAAGCTGGCCCGGTGCCACGGCTCTTGTTGGGCCCTCGGGTGCTGGAAGATACCACGCCCGTGTCTAAAGCACAAACGTGCACAAAGTCATGAACTATCGAGATCCCAACGCGTACTCGACCACAAAATAACAAGCGAGTAGAGCGCAAGTATCATAGCAAGTCTGCTCATTTCCACTTACCGAATGGCCAAGATCAAGACGAAGGCTGAGCAAAATCTCGTTCAAGAGATCCACACACAGCTGCAGCTGCTCGCTTGAGAGTCGACGATAACCGCGGGACGTGGGCAAATCCAGAGGCAAGTTATCCCACGGGCAGCCCGCAGCCACAAAGTCATGCGCCATCTATATCCCCCGAAAGAATGACGATCAATGCAGTGCAGTGAGCGGGCGATTGTGTCATGGCACTAAGCACCTTGGTTTGGTGTTTCCCCACAGCGAACATCCCCAGCAAAATAAATCTATTCCCAATTGCTTGCAGATCAAGCATAGACATCTCAGCTCGTCAACCCCTCAAATGCCAGCTACGCACCTGTGTCACCGTATGAACAAGAAAAGCATCCGAGCCGGAATTATCGAGTGTAGCCATTGATGCCGTGTCCGGGGTCACCGGGGGTGAGAGCACAGCGCGCTCTTCCTGAAGGCGCTGCACGCGCTCGGCCGTCGGTGATGTGGGCGTGCCCCCCGCACGGCGAGGAGAGGTGAAGGCGTCCTCTACCGCGACCACGGGGGGCGGCGTGGGCGTAGGCGTCGTGGACGAGGGCGAAGATGCTGGTTCATCCAAAGGGCTTGCCTCTTCGCCCTCGGCAAGCTCAAGAGGCACAAGGTCTAACATGTCATAAATGGCATCCTCCACAAGATCACTAACCCACTGGGATGCCACAACCTCAGCCTGACGTTGAACGCTCGTAAAGCTGTCATCGCTCTCCCGCGGGTCACTCAGCGCTGCTAGACCTGAGAGCGAGCGCACCGAGGAAACCTCCACTTCATCGGCTGACTCACTGGCAACCAGCGTCTTCTGGTTTTCAAGTTCTTCGGAGCCTGTCGCGAGCCTCGGCTCCAAACTGGCAGCTGGAAGCGTCACTGACAGCACTTCCCCGCCTGCGTTCGGTTCAGAAAGAGTGGAGGCCACGCTCGATTCTTCTTCAAAGGCGTCCTCAGAGTAGCCGTCCTTGCCCGATGACGCGAGGGCCACCGCATCGCTGGCCCGCGTGGAGACCACATCAGAGACCGGCAGTTCTGCCTCGTCAGGAATAGAGGCGATGGAGGCGTCGGTTACTTCGCCAGCTGGCGAGGCCTCGAAAGATGAGACCAAGTCAAGCCCCTCTACGGCTGCTCCTGGATAATTGACTGCATCAGATACCTCCTCATCATCGTCCTCAAAGTCTTCATCCAAATAGGCTGTTTCCGTAGCCAGTGCGCCGGCCGTTGTGGATGCAGCAGCGACCGCCCCCTGTGGCCTTTCATCAGCCAAGGATGATCCTGCATCAAAGTCGCTGAGTTCTTCATCCACAACTGATGGGCGTTGCGATGCTCGCGGGACGCTGGCCCTCGGTGACGACGCTTCGGCAATCGACTGTGGTGCGGTGTCAACAAAGGTCGGCTCGTGATTTGACTCAAAGTCTTCCGAATATTCATCTGCCTCCTCAAAGGCTTCCTGCAGGTCGTCCTTTGGCAGCCGCGATGCCTGGTGCGAAGTGGGCTCTGGTACCGGCGCAGATGCAACGTCTTGCAGCTTATGCTCCAAGGCATCCAGTTCTGCTTGAAGTTGTGAGCGCTGGTGCGTCAGCTGGGCCTTGCGTTGCGCGTGAACGCGCTGCCGCAGTTCCTGCTGACGTGAGCGAATCTGCTCCTGCAAGAGGGCAATCTCTTCTTGCAAATGGCCCTCCTCGGTGTCAGTACCCAACGAAATGTCCGCTTCCACAACAGTGGCAAGCATCTGGGCAGAGGGTGGTGGTCGACTGGGCGTTGAGTGAGCCGTGGAGGGATGAAAGCTTTCAAACGAGTCTGAATAGGCTTCACCCGCCGCCCTCTCGGCAGTCTTGGACGTGGAGCCTCCATTGAACGATGAAGGGGCGCTGCGGTCTGGCGCAAAGCTGTCAATGACCGATGGCGCATTCGTCTCCATGACATCCATCGCGGAAGCCGAGCCCTCAAAACTTGGCACGTCGGTAGCAGGAGCCGAGCCCTCGAAGCTGGGCACATCGGTAGCAGGGGCCGAGCCCTCAAAGCTGGGCACATCGGTAGCAGGGGCCGAGCCCTCGAAGCTGGGCACGTCGGTGGCAGGGGCCGAGCCCTCGAAGCTGGGCACGTCGGTAGCAGGGGCCGAGCCCTCGAAGCTGGGCACGTCGGTGGCAGGGGCCGAGCCCTCGAAGCTGGGCACGTCGGTAGCAGGGGCCGAGCCCTCGAAGCTGGGCACGTCGGTGGCAGGGGCCGAGCCCTCGAAGCTGGGCACGTCGGTGGCAGGGGCCGAGCCCTCGAAGCTGGGCACGTCGGTGGCAGGGGCCGAGCCCTCGAAGCTGGCCACAAAACTGCCATTTCTAAAACCATCAGAGGCGTCACCAATCGATGCAGAAGGCTCAAAATCGTCCGAATAGCCTAGAGACGCAGAGGGCAATTCCGCCGACTGCTTCGGGACCGTCGTTGTCTTGTGACGGGACGGAGTTGATTGGTTGACGCGATATCGCTGTCGATGAAGCAGAATGGCTTCCTGAGCAAGCTGAGCTAGCTCACGCTCCTCCTCATCCAGCTGCGCACGCATGCGGACGTACTCGGCTTGCTGCACCTGCAAACTTTGCAGCTGCTCCCGCTTAGCCTGCAAAGCGGCTTGGCGCCGCTGCAAGTACGTGGATGCTGCTCGTTCAACGGCTTCCACTGTGCTTGGAAGGGTCTGAAGGGCGGTCGGCTCGACGTCGCTTGCTTCGCCCATTGACAAATCAGAAACAGGATCGCGTGTGGCATGGGCCGGCAAAGACTGAGCCAGAGGTTGAGCCTGGTGGTGCTGCGGCTTGGCCACTGGCATGGCGCTAGATTTGCTGTGCATAGGCGCTTGATGTAGATCTGAATATGGGGCAGAGTCTTCTGGTGCTCCCAGATCCAAGTCCTGCTCTTGTCCACGCAAGTATCGATAGTAGTCGCGAATGGCATCTTCGTGCCGACGCCAGATGCCGAGCTTACGCTGCATGCACTCGGCATCCATGCCTTGACGCTGAGCACGAAAGTACGCACGGGCTTGATCGTGCTCCAGGGTCAATGCCTGCAAGCGTCGCTCGAGCATGCTGCGCCCCACACCTTGTGAGCTGCTACCGAGAAGAGCTCGCACGCGTGTCAAGCGCTCCTCAATCCGCTGCAGCGAAACCGCCTCTTGTCCTTGGAGGATTTCCAGCTGCAAACGAAGAGACTCGTCTTCGGCTTGGACACTACGCTCTGCGTGCCGCCGGCTGTCCTCCTCAAAGCGTGCAAAAGACGGAACTTGTGGCCCATCTGGCAGAGCCGCTGGAGATTCAGCATCGTTGCTCAAGTCGGGAGGGAGAGTGCGAGGCTTTGGTTTGGTTGCAGGTTTGGAATCAACGAGATCATCCGGAACGCTCTTGTCAGTGCTCCCCGAGGCGGCAAAAGAGTCGGAGACATCTGCTGCGGTGGCAACTGAGGCTGTCGGTGCGGGTAGCGACCTGCGTGCAGAAGTCTGAACTTGTATTGCTGAAGATACGGGCATCGAAGCGGTCGGGATGGCGCTCGGAACATCAGCTGTTGCACTTGGAATTGACGACACGACCGAGGGTGCCTCGGAAGGCACATCAAAAGCGCTGCCGGTTTCGACCGGTGTCGACGTGCCCTGAAAAGAGTTTAGCTGCGGACCGTCGCTCACTGGCATTGGGCTGCTGCGATCAGTCTGTATATCAGTGTGTGGCTCACTGTGTGGTCCGGGCTGCGGCACTGGTGGGCCGGCAAGGTCTGACAAATCCTCGAGGGTCAATGAGGTGCCGGTATTTTCAAAGTCCTCCGAGTACCCCACTGCGGAGGGTTGGGCAGCTCTTTCAGAGAAAGCGGGTGCGTGATTTGCGACAGCAGCCGTTGGCGGGGCAGCTGTGGCCGTCGCGTGCATGGCATCGACGAGGCCGCGCACAGCTTCAATCAGCTCACGCTGGCTCCGTTGCGTGCCGCGAATCTCTGCTAGAACAGGTTCGGCCAGCTGTCGCTGTGTGTCCAAGAGGGCAGCGGGTTGCTGCTGCATGGTTTGTAAGACATTGGTCGCCAACTGCACCGTGGTGTCCAGCTGAGCCTGCGCCTCCTGCCGATCGCGCCGCTGGTCAGCACGCACTCGCGCCACCGCTTCGCTCGACGCAATGGCGCTGGCTGCTTGCACGCGCTCCTCGGCTGCGGCCACGACACGCTGTTGGTGCTCTTCGGCCTCCAACTTGATGGCAGTAATCTCAGCTTGCCGTGCTTGCAACAGCTATTGGGCGACGGGCGAATGCCCAGTGAGGTACGAAAGGGGACGAGTCAACTGTGGAGCAAGGCACGATTGGATAGCATGCCAACCTGAGCGAGAGCCACAGTTTCTTGTTGCGCGTGTGATAGCGCCATGCTCTCCGAGGTAACGCCCAGTTGCTGAAGCTGTTGTGGATCATGGCAGTGGCGGTCAGTTGTACATTTAGACATTTGGATGAGAGAAGAGCGAAATGGAGTGCAGCAAAGAGAGTAGAGAAAAGCGGAATGGAGTGCAAAAGGAGAGCGGGGGCTCATCAGCACGCACCGATTCGTCAATCGTCAGTAAAAGGTTGAGTTCACCAAGCAGTTGACGATGCAGGTCATCTGGGGCCAAGCGCACATCCTCTTCCGGCTCTCGTGGAGTCGAGCGCTGGATGGGACTGGCGTCCCGTTCTGGGTTGGGGCTTGGGCTTGGGCTTGGGCTGCCACGGTGCTCCACTGAGTTCCCATCCTCGTCTTGCAGCAACGGCGAGTCTGAACGGGAGGCAGCCGCTGAGCCCGACCCCGCAGGTGGGATGGCGTCGGAGCGATACAGGTTACTTTCAGTCGTCGCGAAGGGCTGTGTTGGCTCTGCATGCGTATGAGGCTCTTGATCGGTGGCAAGGCGTCCTGCGACAAGACCAGCTGCAACGAGCTCTTCGTGGTCAGGCAAAGCAGCAGCCACCACCGTTGATGTTTGACACGCTTGATCGGTGCTACCCGGAGCTTGGACCGCTGTATCAACGCGGGTAGGGGTTGCCACGGCCTGTGTCTGCATGCCATTATCTTGGACACCATAACGTCGCAGCAGTAGCTCCAGCAGGCCGGGCTCTTCCCCGTGATGGGAGGTGGGAGCGGGCTGTGCAGGAACGGCAAGTGCAGCGCGGGGCTGGATCGTGTGGTTCGCAGGTGATGCGGGACGGCGGGCAGGGGGGGCGTCCAGGTCGATGCGCCAGGAGGCTTGTGGAGATGGGTTCGCCTGCTCTGGTTGATTTAGGCGGGGGGTTAGTGGGTCCGAAGATGGCTCTCTTGTTGGGCGCGTGAGCCGTTGGCGAGCAGCTTGCTGGCGTTGCTGCTCCGCCTGTCAACAAAAGCACATTGTGATGCGAGGCAGGGGCAATGATTGAGTTCATCATGGCTAAAAACTGTCATCATTTTGAGACAAGAGGCTCTTTCGAAATGAATCGAGTCTGGAGTGGAACAGAGAGCAAGCGCGAGCACACGCGGCCAGAATGAACACAAAGTGGGCAGGGTGCGTGACGTACAGCTTCCTGAGCCTCGACGCTTGCCAGATGAGAGCGGAGATCAAGTTCACCTGGCAGGGCAGGCCTCGCGTCTGGATGTGTGCCTGCTGCAGGCGACGCGTTGTTAAGCTCCAGCGTTGTGGCCATGATCAGGTCTTCAATTTCTCGTTCAGCAGCAGCGGCCAGCTCTTCCTGCCGCGTGCGGACGGAGTTTGTAGCTAGCTCATCTGGTTGATGTGGGACTGAGTGTGAATCCGCAGACTCACGAGCGAGGGGCTCAAAGAGGTCGGTGGCAACCGAGTGCAGAGCGCCGAGGAGTTCCCGCAATCGCTGGCGGTTGGGCTGACGGGCATCGGGGCTGGGCAGCTCTTGCACGCGATCGTGCAAGCGTAGCAGCTCGGTCAGTACATGCTCGGGTTCGCCAGCGGTCTGGTGGGGCAGAGGCATGGTGGATGGCTGAGAGCGCCTGGCGGCTGGATTGAGGCTGGAGGAGAGATCAAAGTGTTCGGTTGCATCCAGCATAAGACTGTCTGCTGTGGTAGGGCGTGGACCCGAGGCCAGAGCCCAGGGCTGAAGCATCGCGGGAGCCAAATCGTCCGGTTGACCAGCAGGGCTGGCGTCGGGCAAAAACGTGGCTGGTGACATGGCGTTGGCGGCTGCAGCTAGGCGCGCGCGCGACTGCAGCCCCATTGGGACACGGCCGGCCAAGGCGGGGTCGATTCCACCAGCGAGATGACCGTGCGAATCGGCAGTGGTGGAGCGGAGGGAAGACACGCGATCGGTAGCCTCATAATCGGCGCTGGAGTGACGATGTCCATCGCCCGCGTCGATATCAGAGGCTACAGCCTCATCCTCATCTTCGGCCCCATCTTCGGCCTCATGGGTCCAGATTTGCAGGGCAGGAGCTTCGCGTTGTGCCCGACGGAGCTCGTCGAGGCGATTGAGCGCTTCTTTTCGGGCCTGTTCTGCTTCACGATGTGCCTCGCGCTGGGCGGCTGTTTGCGCCTATCAGAACCGGAGGAATGGGTCACGCCCCAGACATCTTGATTTGCTGCGAGACATGGCGAGAGGCATGGGCAAAGGGCAAAAACGTACCTTGCGCTGTTGGCGCTTGCGGCGCATAAAGTCGACCACGGCAGTGTGCTCGGGCCGTTCTTCCCAAGGCACGGCACGGCCAGCGCGATGATGGGTCGAGGCCGAGTGCGCGTTGTCCTATGGAAAAACCAGGGGGCGTGGGCGGACGGATGGTATGAACAGATCAAAACAGGAGGGGCGTTTGGGGAAAGCACAAGCAGGTGGGCCTCGAGGTGTCCACGGCAATAAAACGCACTGCTAGCGAGCCACCCCAACGTGATCGGGTTGGGGTTCGGTGTTCAAGGCGGCGGGCCAGTAGTTCGGGATCAAGGTTGGAGATGGGTTGTCGGGGTGGCGGGGACGCTGAGCGACTCGACTTGTCCAGAACGTCGGGTCCTTTGGAGGCGGGGAGCGGCAGAGTAGCAGGGGGATTCGACCTGCGCTCGGTCGAGGCATTTGGGCGGCTGGGTTTGGCAGAGCGGGGTTTGTCGCTGGCCGATGCATGCAAGCGCCAGGAGAAGGGGGTGATGCGCTGTGCTCGATGCGTGCCCGCAGCCGAGTTTGGGGTGTCTTGGGATGAGGCCGAGTTGGAGGTGGTGGCTATTTTGCGTCGTGACCGACTTGGTTGATTGGGTGCCGGGCGGGACTTGGGATGGGAGCCGGAGGCCCGCCGGTAGTGTCTGATGGTGCCTGGCGGAGGCAGGGGGTGGCCCACGCTCTGCTCGTCCAAGATGGCACGCTTGCGCACAGCCGCACGCTCGTCCTGGGTCAAGGCGTTTGAGGATGGGCCAAGAGCATGATGAGATGTGAGTGTGGATGGCCAGAGAAAGGTGGAATGTCTGGGAGGCGGGGCTGGAGACGAAGCGGGCGGGGCCGAGACCTACGCGGATATGTCGCTGAGCTCGGGGTTTGATCGCGACGCTTGCGGGCTCGGGGCCAGGGCTACTTGGCGCGCCATGTCTGGCCACAAAGGTGGGGGACGGAGCACCTCGCTGACTCGTGGCCATGGGCAGCGGTTCTGTCGGTTCGTAGACCATCATGTTCTGCACAAAAGGTAACAACGAAACGTCGATACGTGCAGCCCCAATGAAGGAGATGCAAGTTTGGACCGATGAGCAGGAGCGAAGCAAGAGAGAGCGGAAAGGGGAGAGTGGCACAGTCGATTAAAAAAAAAAAAAAAAAAAAAAAAAAAAAAAAAAAAAAAAAAAAAAAAGGGCGAGGTTGTTTGACGCGTATATCTTGAGGTCATTGTCCATGTGGGTGTTTGAGCGGGGGTGGGTGCTGAGGAATTTGAGCACAGCCACAGCAACGTACAGGCTCCTGATTGGAAGAATTCAAAGCCCCGCCGGTGAGGCGGATGGTCGAGCCCGAGGCCGCTGAGGAGGGCGGTGTGTGAACGCTGTGAGTGCCATCGCTTGCTGTATCCGAAGGCAGCCACTCGGGATCCACAGGCTCATGGCTTGCCCATGCCTCCTCGTCCGGCTGCATTTGCGAGGCCGCCGCCACCGCCACCGCCACCGCCGGCTCGCGGACCAGCGCCGTCATTACGACGAGAGAGAGAATGAGAGATGGCGGCAGAGACAGAGAGAGCTTTGGAAGCAAGATAAAGAGAGATGGAGATTGAGAAAGGGTTGGGCAGAGGGAGAGAGTAAAAGGTGGGGGAAGATAGAGAGAAGGGCAGAGTCCGAGGCAGAAACTTGCACTTTAAAGACCAAATCAAAGCGACACAGAGAGGAGATGCAAGAAGAAAACATTTTGAGAGAATCGTTAATGTATAGCATAACATGAAGAGAAGCGGCCTGTGCCCCTCTATTGACCCAGAGATTTGGGCCAGCGTGAAATCGCCGTTATATCAAAGCTGCAGCGGTAGTGTGACATTCACTACACTTTTCACTCTGACTCAAAAGTCGCACTTGAATGTCAGTAAAAGTATTTTACTAATAACATTTCCTTCTGGGATGTATTTTACTTTTCGCCTGCCCCTTTTTGGCATGTCGTTGCATGCATGCTTCGTTGTGCGCGGCGATGTCATTTGAATAGACCCCGAACAGGACATTGCCGACGTTCGTGAAGGTGTGGAGGGCCGGGTCAAGGGCGTACGGTCTGGTCGACGAAATCAGAGTTTGATGTTTCGTTTGCACGAGTAAAACATCAGTCGTCATTGGCTGAAGCAAGTGGGACCACCATGAGCAAGATCTCGGGTCAACGCTCGACCCCATCGTGGATCGAGGGCAAGCGCGTCTGAGGCTGCAACTTGATTGCTGGCCATGACGCCGCCCGAGATCCTCGCTCTCCTGAACAGCCAGCCTTGCACCGACGGGCGGTCTACTTGCATCGCCGATTGCAGAGCACATGCGGGTGGGCCGAGGCCTGCATGCACGTCTTGCTTACGTCTGGCCGATTCAGACTGAGCTGGTAGGATCCAACACATGGTCTGTTGATCCGTCTGCGTCCTGATGCTTCTCAACAACACCCTTTCTTCCTTTCGCTCCCGAGGATCTGCACTGAAACGTCCTGGTTGTGTCTCGTGACTTTGGATTGAAAGTGGCGCGTTGCTGGGCAGGTCAAACAGAATTATCACTGACCAACGCCAGCCAGAGCTCAGACGGGCGGGTCGTTGGCCCGAAAGATTGTAAAACTGAGCACAGGTCGTTCTTACTCGAGTGCCAGGCTTGTGAGTTCTCTGTGAGACCCACCCCCACGTATCACTGGGTTTTTGACCACACCGCCTGGCTTGGCGAGGGCCGTGCAAAAGAGTTGATCAAAGTCGCGACCGTCGGCATTAGATGTAAACGAGGGAGTGAGTGAGTGACCTTGTCTGCTTCTGTACCATACCATGTCGTCATCGCGTCTTTGAGGAGCAGTCGAGCAAATCTTTGTGCCACTCTTTGGGCACGTGGAGGGCCTGCGAAAATCAAGTGCAACTCGGTCAGTTGAGAGGACCGACCATAAGCCGCCAAAGACACACTCGACCCCACCCTGGGCAGCGCGGGCTCTCCAAGAAAATCGGCGACCGCAGTACCACAGTAAAGAAATAAAAAGGGGGGAGCTTACAAGAGGAGTGGGTTCAGGACAGGGCCTTTTGGTTCGATCGAAAGCTGCAAGTTTGTACAGTCCCATCCACGTCGCAGATGGGCTCGGCTCTTCTTGTTCATCGAGCTTGGGGGAGAAGCCATGTCCACTACGACGCTCGGAAGCATCTTGCCTATGATTCAGAAGCAAGCGGCCGCCCGCTGTGGTTGGCTTTGTCAGTGGCTTGCCCGCTCCCGGCTGCATGGCAACCCGACGTCAGCACAAAAAAGCAAAAAAGGGCCTTGCTTCTGCACCTTGTCGGCGTCTCGGGCCACACGGCAAAGCCACGGAGATGGACTGGGTCAAGGAGGACGTACTGTAGGGACAGAGCACAAGCCACAGGCAATATGGTAGGGACAGAGCACAACAGGCAGCAGCGGGCAAGCATAAGAGCGACCCAAGCCAGTTGGCCCCCAGTCACAAGGGCTGCTCGCTCGAGCGCGGGAGGGTCACGACGTTGATCTGAATCCTCTTCATTTCATCTGTGTGTGTGTGTGTGTGTTTGCATGCATGCTTGCACTTTTGGCGCGCTTGCCCATCCGGCTCATGTCTTCTTTTCCTGTCCCTTCTGGGGCGCGCGAGCGAGCAGACACAGGTACGCACACACCTACGCAAACGTACTCCACACACGCATGTTCTGGCGATCGTTTGACGGTTCTGTCATATCCAAAGATTTCATGAGCGACCACAGGCTCAACCTGGCTCGTCCGCTCATCGTGCGTGCGGGGTCTCATGTGTTGGGTGACGACTCTCTCAAACCCCTCTCCACACACACTGTGCCTGCGAGTTCTACCCCCCTCCCCTTCACCCCATATGGTGGTGATGTGATAGACAAGCCCAACAAAGCAAGCAAGGATCCCATCGCTTCTTCTTCTTCTTCTTCATCATCCCTTCCACCCTTACCCTCTTCTTGCCGCAGTTTAAAACAAAGGACCGGCCACGTCCGTTCGTCAAAGAGTGCCGTCCAGTCGCACGGCAACTCGCCACTTTGCCCACCATCGGCCTGTCCCCCTCCTTGTTTGGGTGTCGTCCGTTTGTCTATTTTCGCGCCAGCCCCCGCCCGCCCGCCTGTTCACGTTTGTCAGCTCGAGCCGCCCGCTCGGCCCTTGTGATTAAAGCCCTCCACCGCGCAACGTGTGTTGTCCCATCGTCATTTGCAACGCATCACCGCCGCCGCCGCTCTCGTCCGTTCCCCCGGTGCTCCCTGGTGCGCTTTGCGATCAACGCCAGTCTTACCCTCGCCCCTGGGCAGCCACGAGCGCCCCATCACCGCTACGTTCCCCAGACACCGACCGACGCATCCGCGAGCGTCGCGCCTCAAGCCAACCCCATTTTTTGCCCCTGTGCCCTGACCTTGCCATTTGCAGGCCCATCGTCAATCTTGCATTCATTCCCCTTCGCCTCGACCGCCGTCCCGACCCGGGTCCACCGCCCGTCGTTGCACCAAGAAAGACGCGTCACTCGCTTCCACCCGCGGCTCCTGCGCTTCTTTTTGCGCGCCGTTGTTCCCTCCCCCGAGTAGCCATCGCCGAGACCACAAACAACTTTGCCTATTTTTTTCTCGGGGTCGCACCGACTGTCGCACCTAGTCTCAAACCCCCCTCCCAACAACACCCGATTCCGCACACACGCCGCGAGGGCCTGCACGCGTGAATCAACTCAGCCCGTCAGTCTGCGCCTTCGTCCAAGCGACCCTCTTTCGTGTCGCCCTCCTTATCCCGCTGCTACCGACCCACCCGCCAACGTGACGCGCCAGCCCCTTGGTCCCCACTACCCGATGTCATGGATGTCCAGACGGACAACGCCCTTGGGAGCGATGAAGACATTCTCCTAACACTCGCCAATGCCAGTTTACCCGGTGGTCTCGACCTCGACCTCACCGGCTCTCTCTACCAAGAGCTGAATGGCATCATTGGAACTCTACCCTCGGCCTCGGCCACGGCGGCCGTCACTTCGACGGCCCCCGTTGCTGCCAGTACGTTCCTGATTGATGCCCTGTCCTTGCCCTCTCTGTCTCTCTTTTTTTTTATCAATCTGTGACCCGCTTGCCTGCCTGGTAAAACCACGTCGTCTGCTACGCGGAAACCGTCGCGGTCATCTCATCCGCTCTTGGTGTTCTCTGTCGACATTAAATCGCCCGTCGTGCTCATCTAGGTGGCGCAGCCACGGCCCCTGCGCCCCTCTCCAACCAACGCAGCCAGGTGGACGTCTTTCAGTTTGATCAGCCCCCCGCTCGATACAGCCAGGCCCAGCAACACCATCAACAAGCAGCGTCTCGGGCTAGCAAGCCCTCTCTTCAAGATCTCATGCGCCAAGTCGCTGATGGCAACGCCTTCCAGGGCAATGTCATGACTCTGCGCCGCGTGCAGACGGAGGAAATCACCTCCTCGCAAGGCTCTCCTTTTCCCCCTTCCCCGACCCCGCTGGATCAGTATTGCAACGGCAATGCTTTTGCCGCCTTTGCGCCCTCCCCCGATGCCTCCCACAACGCCGACACCTGGCGCCACTATGTGCCGCAAGCCCCGGATCAGCCTTCCCCCAAGCTCTACAATACCAACGCCCCCACCTTTGCCAATGCTCTCATGCAATCCGCCCGAGGCAGTGCCGACAGCATCTCTCTCACTGGATCAACCACGGGATCAGTCGCCTCAGGCTACGAGCCCTCTGTGGCTGACTCCCCCACCATCCTTGGCCGCTCCACTCGTTTCGACTGCAAGTTTCCTGGTTGTGGCAAGCAATACAACACCTCGGGGTGAGTGGCACACGCGCTCGCCGCATTGTGCACCCTCTCCGGCCCGCCCCACCTCTTTGCCATGGCTCACTCTCGTTGTCGTCTCACCACTAAATGTTTGCGTCCTTTCTCGTGCAGCGGTATCCGGTATCATATGGCCACCACCGACCACTCCATGTTCCCTGCTACCGCTGAGGCCTTGTCTCAGCGCGAGGAAATGTTGGAGAAAGAACGCGTGGCCAAAGAAAAGAAGCTTCGCCAAGAGATGAACGGAACGCCACGCAAAAAGCGCGCCCCAAAGTCTCCTGGCCGCAACCCGTAAGACCTGCCCTGCTTTTTCATTTTGCCCTCTTCTCCCCTCCTGCCGACTTAATGTCTTGTCTCCGTGGTTTCACGACGTCCATTCGCAACAATCCACAGGCAGCGTCGTGTGATGCGACCCTCCCAGGGCAACGGACGTGCAGGGCGACTCGGTGGCCATGAAGGCGATGGCGATGCCCCGTACCCTTCCGCAGACTCCCGTGAAAGCTCCATCTCCAGCCGTTCGGCTTACTCGGCAGACACTCGTTCACTCAACAGCCTCAACATTGAAGCCGTCGATCATGCTGGCCCTTGCAGCTCCCCTCACCACCGCCGCCGCCTCAGCGACTCGGGCATTCTGCCTCGAGCCGAAATGATGGCCGATGCTCTCAACAGAGCCGACCCCGTTTTGCGCCATCACGGCAGCAACCACAGCCTGGGTCCGCCGCCGTCGGCCGCCTCCCGCCGCCACCCCTATCAACACCAGCAGCAACAATACCAAGGGCACCAGCATCACCCAGCACCATCACCCATGCCCCAACGCCATTCAGAGCCGTCCATCAGTCAGCTCGATGCCTGGCGTCTCAGCACCGACGGCACGCCATCCGGCACTTCGTCGCCACAGCGTGCCAGCAGTGCGGGACCAGACCAGACACCGCGCCCAACAGAGTCAGCTGCCGCCAGCATGGCCATTCGTCCTCCCGGCCACACGCCCCTCTCTGTGCGCGTTGATCCGATTCAGCCAACCTCGAGCCTGCAGGTGGCTGGGCCCGCCCTCAACATGGGTACCGTGAGCGCGCCCCACGAAGCCATGCGTGGCAATTCCACCGATGAACTTCGCGTCCGGCTGCAAAACATCCAGCGGGAGCAGCAACAAATCGAGTCGGAGCTGATGCGCAGTGAGCTGGAAAAAGGTTGGTCCACCTGCCCCCTTGCGTTGCAATGTTGGGCTCTGTTCGATTTCTGCGGCACAGCCTTTCCAGTGCACCCAACATGCTACCTCTGTACGCTGCACACCATCGGTTTACTCATTCAATTGTTTCCTGTTGTCTGTTCTAAATTGGCAGTGGCTGCCTGGGACCTACCCGCCGAGGTGCTGCAGCAACTCCTGCGTCGCCAAGCCGAGTTCAAGGCCCAGGGTTGCGAAGTGCCGCTGGAACAGCTGGTTCAGATTGTCTACCGCTCCAATGACGATGCCGGTTTCAGTGATGCCGGGTCGGAGTATAGCGGTCTCGACTCGTCCTCCATCTACAGCGCCCAGTCGGCCACCACCTCCCCGCGACTTCATGTGCTTGAATCCACGCTGAGCTCACAAAGCCTGCCCAATCTGACGCATCAAATGGTCGATGCAGGCTGGAGCATGGGTGACGGGCCGCACGATGGCAATGGCTCGCTCGGCAAAGTTCCAGTTGCTGGCCCTTTGGGGTCAGGAGCAGGAGGCATGGGTAGCCCTCTGCGTCAGATGACCCATCAACCAGGTGGCAACAGTACGAGCTCGAGTGATGTCATGGACAGCTCGCTCAACAATGTGCTTTCAATGGCGCTCAACTTGGATGTGAGTCATAGCCCACGTTCTTCCCTGCACAGCCAGCTTTCTAGCCCAGCTACCCGACCAAACGCTTTCCATGAGCAGTCCCCTCTGGCCTATCGCTACAACTGAAGGGTTTTTCCAGGCGAGCCACCCCACGCTGCTCAGGCATTGGGCGCTTGCCAGTTTCTAATGTTTTTTGTTTAGTTTCTTTTTGCAAACTGCATGCTATGCTATGTCGTGAGGTGATGCCCAGACGGGCAGCTACACTCTAATTTATCTCAATCTCGACGCGGCTTGATCTTGATCGCGATTGAACTTGATGCAAACACACACATGCATCAATTTGCACGCACTCGGTCGGCCGTCTCCGCGTTTACGAAAATTTGACGCAACCTCGCATTTAGCAGCCGGGAATACCACAGACAGGATACGGCGTGCTGAAGGAGACGCAAGGGGTGTCATTAAACGTAAAGCCCGAAGTGCAATTTGCATTGTACACGAGTTTGCCAACCTGGCCAGTCTTGAGGTGACAGGCCGGTGGATCCTCCCAGTTGACCGTAAAGTGCGTGCAGCTCTACACAGGCCAGCGTGTTAGTGATTAGCATGGAGCCGTCAAGGCGCGTGGGACAATCGCAGACAGCAGACAGCTAACCTTCTCGTTTTGACAGGCAAGGCAGCACTCATCAACGCTATTGACCTTCACCTGGATCCCAGCCTTGCTGTCATGAGCACACACACCGGTTTCAACGCGCATGGTGCAAGTGGCGCGCATGGAGGCCGAGAGACTGTCAGCAAATCGCTCCTATCCCCCACCCCCCGTCATCGGCACCAAAGCAACGCAATGAGCCATTTGTACAGTTGCAGGTGGCAGGGGATGCAGAAAGTCTATATAGTACAGTACCTTGGCGCAGGTCGCATTGCAGTTGCCGAGCAAACTAGCGGGTGAACACCGTGCAATTTCGCCTGGATTGCCTGAAGAAGACAAAAAAAAAGACAAGAGAAGGAAACGATACAAACCCTGTTGAGCCAAATCATCAAAGTACCATTCGCGCAATATCGAGCAAAGCGACAGACCGGCTGGACCACTCTTTCCGTGCAGAAATGAAGTAAGGATGGTTTCATTGAGTTGGCGCCACAAGGCTGTGACGCGTTCGGCATTGACAGGAGCCAGGTTGCTCATCTCGCGGGGATCTACCAGACAGAGGATGTTGCACTTGAGCACAGAGGTAACGCATTCCTTATTGCGACGGCAGCTGTTCCAGATGGCTTTGACAAACCTGCGGTCACGTTGAAAAGGCAAGGTGGTTGGCCTGGTACACCGGGTAGGACCTGATCCAACGGTCCGTCTTGCTGATTACAGGGCCACAGAGCGTCATCCGACGCGATCCAGGACCCATTTGGATACTGTTGCGCAAAGTCATCAAACGTGGTGGAGGGTTTGATGGTGAGCATGTTGCAGCTACGAGTGCCAACAGAGCACGGCCTACCTTCCAGCCGTTGTTTTGCGTCTTAAAATTGTTTTGCGCCACCAGCAACTTGATCTGCGTGTGACCAAAAGCGCAAAATTGGAAAACAAGAGGCCAAGCATGGCTTGATATCAGAGAAGACGGCGCACGAAACGGGGGCACTGCATCAGCAAGCGCGTACATCACCAGCCACGATGACCTCCTTGCTCAGAACAAGGAATGGGTGGGCAGCATCAGTTTGGCGGGCATAACTGGCATTGGAGATGAAGGGCCACACGTCCACGCCATCCACAGGAGGGAAAGACGAATTGCCATAGATATCCTTATTCTATGTATCAAGGGATCGAGAAGGAGAAGCGTGGGGCGTATTGAGGCCACATACTCATCGACTCGGCACACAAACTAAGCCTACCACGTCTTGGAGGTCAACGGGAAGCGGCGCCACTGGGGGATCATCCGCCGGGTCTTGGCCAGCCAGCTTGGCAAAGGTGGGGTACCAATCAGCAATGTGGACGTTGACAAAACTCTCCGAGCCGCGAAGATTGGCGGGTACCAAGCCGCCAGAGACAAAAGAGGCGACATGCATGCCGCCTTGCCAGTTGCTGTGTTTTTCGCCACGCAATGGGTAGTTGATGCCGTCCTCGACGCCACCATTATCCGAAGAATAGACAATAAGGGTATTATCCCACATGCCCTATGACACCAGCACAATCAAGGACAGGCGTTGCAGGTGAGTGGGGGATTCAGGCAAGGCTGACGATGTGCAATGCCCGCAACAGACCTTGTCACGAAGGGCTTGGACCAGCTTGCCAAAGTACATGTCCGACGCCCACAGCATTCCACAATACGTCGATTTGTTGCCATTCTCCTGGCTCGGTCAAAGGGCGCACGAATATAAGGAGGTGAAACGGCAATGATAGGTCTGTTGTGCGGAGTAAGGGAGTGGCATGCAAAACAATCAGCTGTTTATCTGACCTGTTCCGAGTAGCCATAGCAATAGCGGTCGTCCCAATCGGGGACTGGGTCATAGGGGGTATGCACTGCTTGCCAAGCCAGATACATGAACAAGGGGGTCTCGGCGTCGTGATTGGCAATGGCGTCCACGGCCTGGGAAGGCGAGAGGACAAGGCAGGAGAGCCCAACATTAAGAGGGCAGGCCCATCATCGAGGGAGGAGCCAGAAATCATGGGGTGTTGCTGGGCCGTACAAGCTGGCCGTAGAGATCTGAAGAATACTCTGTATTGTTGGTGAGCGGATGATCCCCTTCCCAGCGCTCAGACGAGCGATAGGCCTCGGCACCACCTAAGGACCGAGGTCAAATCAAATATGAGCCGTGCACTTGAAGCATGGTTCAGGAGGTGTGGACGGTAGAGGCAGAGGCACAGTGATTGCAGAACGGACTGAGGTAGCCCAGGTAGTGGTCAAAGCCACGGTTGATGGGCAGGTGATTCCAGCTCAGATAGCCTAATCGGGGCAATCGCGAGACATGTAGAGAGTGCTATGTTGTCAGAATGGTTCCACATTTGATATCGGGATCGAGGACTAAGGATAGACGGATGGTTGAGACTGACCTGTATGACCCTTGCCGTACCTTAAAAAACAAGAGCAAGTTAACAGGGGAATGTGCGCAACAGCGGTGGGTCAAGTACAGGCAAGAGACACGGCAATTGGAAGGCCAAGCGAGGGAAAGAGCAGGCATCAAGGATCAAGAGATGCGAACCAGTGGGTGGCATAGCCAGCGGCCTTGAGCTTTTCAGAAATCCAAGTCCAGCGCAGATCCATGTCATCCGAGGCAACAGCACTAAGTTGCTCGCCGTGGTGAATAGGCCAACGCCCCGACAAGCTGCATATTGGCAAGAGAGTGGATCATGATGAGCGCTGGCTTTTTTTTTTTTTTTCCAAACATGGTCCATGTCTCAGTCTCGATCACAAGGTGGGGGACCCTGAGGTCAAGGAAAGGGGGCGCGCGGGCCTACAAGGATCGGCGCGTTGGAGAACAGTGCCAGTGGGTGTAGGCGTTTTTGAGGATGATCCCTTGCTGGGCGAGAGCACTAATATTGCTCGTTTCCTCTGTGGTGGTGCCGCCATTAAAGACAGTGTCGTGGTAGCCCTGCAAGAAGCGGGGCGTGGCGTAGCGGCTGAGCGTGATGATAATGGTCCACGTTGGGGCGGGCCGCGAGAAGATGGGTGGGACGAGTGGGATAGAGTTTCTGCGGCTACCAGATCATCCTGAAGAATCATGATGATATGAGGTTTGGGATCCGCCCTGGCTGCAAGGCCACTGAGCAGCACGGCGAGGACGGACAACACATGCAGCGCCATGACGTCTGGGTATGAGAAGCAAGCAAGCTGGCGGAATTCAGCAGTGAGAAGCTGTCAAAGGCAGGCGGATGTGATTGTGTGAGTGGGAGGTGCATCAGATCGACCCGAGCCAGTAGATCACTCGCTCAGAGCACATAAAAGGATCCAAGTCCTCAGGAAAGCCTCAGATCCGAGGCCATTGCCCGAATCGTCCAAGAACTCGTACATTCCCACAGATCAGGCCACACATCAGAGGCACAAACAGCATCGATCCCACCCAGCACTCACGCGATCCCATCCAGCACTCACAGCATCACCCCAGCGCGCACACGCTCCGATCCAGCACTCACACGATCCCGTCCAGCACTCACAGCATCACCCCAGCGCGCACACGCTCCGATCCAGCACTCACACGATCCCGTCCAGCACTCACAACATCACCCCAGCGCGCACGACGCACGGGATCGTAAAGACGTCCGCACACACACACACACACACACACACACACACACACACACACACACACACACACACACACAGCACTGGAGCTCTTTCGCGAACGGGCCAGCAGCGAGCGAACCGAGTGAAGATAACCGTTATTTGTCAGACGAAATCGGATGTCGCAATCGAAGCAAACAGGCGAGCTGCTTAGGCATTGGGCGCTTGCCAGTTTCTAATGTTTTTTCGTTTTGTTTCTTTTTGCAAACTACATGCTATGCTGTGATGCCCAAACGGCAGTTACACTCTAATTTATCTCAATCTCGACGCGGCTTGATCTTGATCGCGATTGAACTTGATGCAAACACACACATGCATCAATTTGCACGCACTCGGTCGGCCGTCCCCGCGTTTACGAAAATTTGACACAACCTCACATTTAGCAGCCGGGAATACCACAGACAGGAAACGGCGTGCTGAAGGAGATGCAAGGGGTGTCATTGGCTTCCAGGGACAGGAGCCGGGTCGGGGTGTTCAATCTTGAGGTGTCGGCGTTTGGTCGTTTGTGGCGTCAAAACAGCAGGGGCCGGTGATGCGGCTGGCTCTGGTGCCGCTGTTGCGGTAGAACGGACAGGGGTAGATGCCGCACTCTCTGATTGAATTTGAAAGGGCTCCCCAGTCTTGGGATTAATAATCGCAAGGGTCTTCTTAGAGCGTTGTGGGGTTTGGCTTGACGTGGGGGTTCGCGGAGACGAAACAAACGGCGGCGCGTAGTTTTGATGCTGCATGCCATAAGGCGGATAGGGCTGCTGGCCATAGCCTTGAGGGATGCCACTGAACCCCATGGGCACCGCCTGGCCGTTGAGCTGTGGAAACTGAGACGCCAAAACAAGGAAAAACACTGTGTGAGTCAGTTGCCAAGTTTCTTAGACCAACGAACATCTACGTGCAATCCGGCACTCGCAAGAGCTTGTTGACACACCATGCCATTGCTGGCACCAGGTCGGGACATGGTAGCGATGGCCTGTGCTTTAGTACTCCTCCAATCCGCCTCGGTAAGGGCCGAGACGAGCTCAAAATGGTCAAAAGGGTTGAGGGAGGGGGGGGGGGGAAGGGGAGAGGTACTCGAGAGGTGTCTGGATGTGTGAGGCCGGGGGCCTTTGGAAATGGCAGTCATCAACCCACACACCAAGCTTGAGGTAATCTTTTTGCCTGTTGCGTGCAAAAGGGAAGCAAGATCATGCGAGCAGGTTCGCTTTCACGGAGTCGTTTCTCCCTTTTCTTTCTGCTGCCTTCGTGTGAGTGAGTAACCCGATAAAACTAAATTGTTCAAGTCCATTTTTTCCCATTTTCTCTATTCAAATCAGGTGTACGTTGCAGACTTTTCTCGACCGGAGTCACGTGAAACGCGACAGCTTTAGTGGGGGTTTGATCGGCTGTGAAGCAGAAAGCTCAAAGTCGATCAACGGCAGAACAAGAGCATGGCTCCCAAATGATGCACGACGGGCCGACAAGCCAGCATGAAGACCAAAAGAGGTAATTCAGCCGGAAGAAAACCCAACAAAGCCAGACAAGCCAACTTGACGATACTAGATAGACGCACATCATGGCCACGATGCAAGTGCGAGGCCAAAGCCAAGTTGGTCAAGAGAACCCCATCAATCCTGTGAATCATGCCATACCAGCCATCTGATATGGAAATAGGAGACAGGGACAGAGTGTCCTTTCAAAAGAACGATCCGCATGCAACGCGCTGGCTTATCGTGCAAGAAGAAGAGTACACATGAACAGGGTCCAGGTGTAGCCGATAGGGCGTGCAAATGAGCGTTATCTACTTTTTGCCCTTCTTCTTGCTGCTGCCACCTTTGCCGGCCTTGGACTTGGAAGATTCACCAGACTTGGGCTTCGGCGAGGCGGCCTGGGAAGAGCCCTTTGAAGAAGCCTTCTTGCTGTTACCCGATTGGCTCTGCGTACCCCAAAAGCAACAAGTGAGGCTGAGGCGATGGGTTCCATTTTGTTGCTGAATTGACGGCCTGGAATCCACCAATGTGTCCCTCATGAGCGAGTTGGTTGCGTACACCACGAGGTAAATCTCACCTTGCTTCGCTTCGTGGGCGGCTCTTCCTCCTCCTCATCCTCCTCCCTGTTCTTGCCCTTGCCCTTGCTCTTGCTATCTGGCTTCATCTCCTTCTCCAGGTTAATGAGCGTCGTTGCCCGGCGCTGAAGTTCTACGCTTGTGCGTGACTTGATAAACCAGTCGAAACGAAACAGCGGCTCGTTGCGAATCTACACCCGCAAGCACAACCCACCACATGACATTGATCGGGAGTGAGTGCATTCTACGATATGGCTTCAAGCTCTCCTGGCCAAAATCAATGCTGAAGCACAGGACACACCTGGCGTCGAAGCTCATCATACACGTGGTCGTGATCGTAACCCAGGCGCTGCAAAAAGCAAATAATGTAGCGGTCTTCCTCCTCCGTATAGTTTTTGCCGCGATTGCCGCCATAATTGATGGTAAGGCGATGGAATGGGTGTGGCGTTGACTTGACCTTCTTGCCCGAAGCGCTCTGCACTTCGATGCGCCGATTGATCTTGTGCTCGCCCCGCTCGATTTGAGCTGATTGTGATCGCGCCACGGGCCACAAGCGTCCATGCAAAGCGCATGATGAATCAGAGCCTGCCATGCCTCATCATGCAGGAGAGTAAGGGCACCTTACCTTTGATGGAGGACCAGTTGTCAAGCTCCTTCCATCGCTTCCAAAACACCTGGGCATATGCCTCCACCTCCTCTGGCTGCTTGCTTTCCACTTCTTTGCAGATCTTGTCCATCGCCTTGCGACCCCAGCGCTCGTTGGCCCGCACAAACTGCTGAAAGTCCCGGCGGTTCCAGTCGGCAAACCCCTTGGCCAACATGTCCTCCTTCTTTTTCTATCGCACATGTCAGACCCACCACCCAATGAGCCGATGTGACTGAGCCGCGCAACCAAACACGCGTCGCTGACACACTGCACCTGCTCAGCATCCGTCAAGGGGATAGCCTTGTCGATGGCGGCCTGATCGGCTTTGCGTTTCTTCTCCAACTCGTCAGTCCAGCCACCCTCGGGAACGTTCTTGGGCACCTACAGAAGCAACGATGATACCACCACAAAAGCACCACATAAGAACAAAGCCAAGCAAGGAGAGAGATAATGTGCGCACATGCACATGCGCATGCACACTCACACCGGTTTCAACGCGCATGGTGCAAGTGGCGCGCACGGAGGCCGAGAGACTGTCAACAAATCGCTCCTATTCCCCAGGACCCATTTGGATACTGTTGCGCAAAGTCATCAAACGTGGTGGAGGGTTTGATGGTGAGAATGTTGCAGCTACGAGTGCCAACAGAGCACGGCCTACCTTCCAGCCGTTGTTTTGCGCCACCAGCAACTTGATCTGCGTGTGACCAAAAGCGCAAAGTTGGATAACAAGAGGTCCAAGCATGGCTTGATATCAGAGAGGACGGCGCACGAATCGGGGGCGCTGCGTCAGCAAGCGCGTACATCACCAGCCACGATGACCTCTGAAGCTCTTTCGCGAACGGGTCAGCAGCGAGCGAACCGAGTGAAGATAACCGTTATTTGTCAGACGAATTCGGATGTCGCAATCAAAGCAAACGAAGAAGCGCCGCGTCGAGATCAGAGACGAGGCTCAATGTGCGCGTCGGTGTAAGCTTAAATATAATGCAAATCAGAGATTGAGCGCCGTTCGATGAACCAGGAGATGGCTGTCTATCACCGTCTTCATCCTCTGTCTCTTCATCAAGCTTGCTCCATGTCTCTGCAGTGGTGTCTCAGCCCTTCTGACTCTCTTATTCCGCTGTGTTTAACCCACATCAGGTTATCTCTCGCTGGCTCCCTCTCTTAAAACTCCCTTCACTCCCTCACTATCTCTGCATCACACACTCGTCTCTCTCTCTGTCTCTCTCTGCGGCGTCGCGTCGTCGTGGAGCTGTCGTCGTCGTCGTCCTCCTCCTCGCGCTGCATCGCCGTTTGGAAACGCCCTCTTGCCCTCTCTGGTGACGGCTGCGCTTTGGCTGTGCAAGCGCTTTGAGACCCTTGTGGTGTGCGCGTGACCTGTGTGTCACGCAAGCTGAGCCGTCATCGTGCTTTCCACCCTGATGTGTCGCGCTTACCTCGGTCGCGCTCCTTCTTGAGAGGATCCGAGCGATCCAGACCCCGTTTCCAGAGCCCCCTCGCTGCGGAGGTACCCGGTACCGCCCTGGGCGCGCTGCCCTGGGCCATCATGTCCGAGGATCTGCAGGCTCAGGTGGAGCAGCTGCCGACCGACCCTTACTTGCTGCTCCGAGTCCCTCGTCAGGCCGATCAAGATGCCATTCGTCGCGCCTACCGCGAAGCCAGTACGGTCCCGTGTTCCAAAGACCCGCTGCTTGCCCCTGGGGTCAACCTGCCCTCGCCTCTGCCTCTGCCTCTCGCCCCTTGGCCCTTGTTTCCTCATCCTCTGCCTCTGCCTTTCCTCGGGTAGGCTTGCAGTGGCACCCGGACCGGACGCGCAACGCAAGTGAACGTCGCTTGTTTGCCGTCGCCTTTCACCGCATTCACACCGCCTACCGTTTGCTGGCCGACCCCACTCGACGCCATGCCTATGACGAAGACCACCCAGCTCCCCCTTTGGCTCCCGCCCTGGCCCTTGTCACCTCGGACGAGGTGTTCAACGCCAACCAAACTGCCGCCCGCTTCCACCGCTCCATGGCCCTCCTTCAACAGCTCCCCATGCTTGAACGCCAACACAACCTGGCGCCGGGATCGCTTGAACTAGACCTACCCAGCGCCGACCACGAACCCCCCACACAGCTCCTCCCCACAAGTTCTCAGGACCCAGCCCCGCCGACCCTGACTCGTTGCACCGGGGTTGGCTGCGAGCTTGTGGCCGTCGACGCCACCGCTGAGCAGCCCGATGGCCGCAACGTTTGTCTCTGTCGAACCCACGCCCGTGTACACCAATGTACTTCTGCCTGCACCAACCGACATGCCTTTTGCCCACTCTTTGCCCAGTGCCTGCACCGGCACTGGCAGCACGACGTTGCCCTGGCCTGGTCGCTGCAACGCAGCGACTCGGACGACCCCGAACGTCCCCTTCACCCCTACTGGTTCAATGCCCGCTCCGGCATCTCCCAATGGTGCGATGCTGCCGCATCAGACGCGCCAGAAGAGCAGCAATGCCACCCTCCGACCCCGGAGAGCCTGGCGCATACCTGCTCTCCTGAAGCATGCGGCACTACCGGCTTTGTTCGGCTCCAACACCAAGTCTGGGTCTGCCGGCGCTGCCCCCTTAACATGCATATTTGCACCTCCACGCAATGTCGCCAGCGCCAAGCCATTCTCCTGCCCAACCAGGATGAAAAGGCCGCCCGCCGACGCATCAAACAAAAGGGCACCGAACAGCTCTCTGCCATCGAGGCTGCCGCTGCCGACTCTGAGAATCAGGGCACGTTTTGCTGGGTCACCAATCGTATCTATGACGGCAACAACGAACCCACCATCACCGCCGAAGAGGAAGCCGTGCTTGCCCGTGGCGACCTTCCCCAGCTTGCCAAGCCGAACAACGTGGAGACGGAGGTCGTCGAGTACGAGGGCGCCGACGGCCGCCGCCACCAAACGGTTGTCGTGCGCGAAAACATATTCAAGCGTCGCGGCCGCGCTGCCGGCGATCGCCTCCACCCAGAGCCCCTTGATGCCGGCCCGGGCTTTGAGAGCGCCGCCGAGTACATTGCAAGCCTCCAAGAACAGCAAGCACAGCATCGCCGAGACATGGAGCTGGTCGAGGAACAGCGCCTCCGTCAAATGGAAGACGAATGTCTTACCCTTCCCCTTGCTTCCCCCACCTCAGCAAGCCCCGAGTCCCGCCCTGACACTTCCGCCTACCACCGCACCGCCCTGGATGTGCCTGACCCACCGGAAGATGAAGACACAGACGAGGTCGTCGTGGCCCCTACCCACGCTGCCGCGTCTGTGCCCGCCACTGATGGTGCCCCGACGCCCAAGCGCGTCAAGCGAGAACCTAGTCCCAATGCCGACGATGGCGCGACCGTCGCCGTGCGCATTCAAGCTGACGGCAGCGCGCACGCCGTCTCGGGCGTTTCCTCTTCGTCAGGTCCTACTCTGCCCGCCACCACTTGCGAGTCCAACGCACCACCACCGNCCCCATCCAACAGCGGCGTCACACCTCGCGCAT
>NW_001865063.1:582370-586731 GCF_000002865.3 Monosiga brevicollis MX1
GACTTTATGGCCAACCAGTTGGGTGACTACGAAATGCTGGCTTCCATGGCGGGCGGCGGTCTGGAAGCCGTGGTTGATGTAAGTGTCGTCGTTCCTACCACCATTGTGGGCAATTTGCCGCTCGCTCCAACCCTCGCCGCTGCTGTGGTGACATCTCGCGCCTGATGTGTCATCGATTTGCCTTTGCTTGTGCAGGAAGCGGAAGAGGATCAGGAAATTCGGGACGAGATTGCCTGGCAAGAGCAGGAGTTGGCGGCCGTTGAGCGCTACGAGCGGCGCCTCGCGCTCATGTACACCACAAATCCAGCACTCGGGGAACCAGCGGGCACGGACGAACAGGGCTACGCCTTGCGCCGCCTTAACGACCATGTGTACCGGGTGGCACGACCCCCACGCCACCCCAACACGACCCGCCAACGCATTCTGGATCGCGCCATCCATCGTGCCCGGCGTCAACAGGAGTTACGCTCCCGATATGGCGTGCGCTCAGAGACCCGCCTCAAAGGCGCTGGTGTCTCGTCCTTGGTGCGCCGTGGTCCCCCGCGATCCAACGGCACGGGGCCCCGCACACACTTTGTGGGCACCGTCACCCCGCAAGTTCCTCTTGTTGTCAAGAACGAACCCGAGGAAGTCGATCGGAGTGGCCCACCCTCACCCAAATATTGCAAAGTGAAGGCGGAGCCAACTAGCTGAAGGAGTCGATTCTTTTTTCAACAGCGTGAAGCGCTCTGGAATTCATGTTTGACCCTGATCATTTCCACTTGACAGCTGTGCCGCAAGTCACTCATCACGTTCATGAGAACACGTAATTGCCAACGAGCTTGCACCCATCACCAACTTTTTATTTCTCTGCGCGCACCAAGCCGACTGCTAGAGGTGGCATATGGGTGCAAAGGACGCGGCAAGGCTGACTCAAGCCCTCACAAAACTGGCTCGGATCCCCCCACTTTTTGTGCGCTTTTCTCCCGATTCTCTGCTACACACACACAAGATCAATTCGCTACTTCTCGGTTGTTGACACAACATAATCGTGGACTGGGTCTGTGTGCTGATCATTGAGCAGCATGTTGCCGAGCAGGGCAAAAGGTGCAAAACCTGGGATTGCTTGAAAGAGCTTGACAAGTCGATAGTTTGAGTCAGACTCTTGAATTAAGAGATATTTCTAATTAATTTTCTCTGGCAGCGACATGATGGGCATTTGATGGCACGTCGGGATGACCGAGAACGTCGACGAGATAAAGGGCGCCGAATTCTATCGGGCACGTGAACGTCATGCGTTAAGCCTTCCGCTTCAATTGACAATCAATAATGTGAACTGATGGGAAAATTTTGAAAAAAAAAAAAAAAAAAAAAAAAAAAATCAATTCCTGAATACCTTTCTGCCAGTTTCTTTTGCTGTCGTGCGCTCATTTCACACAACACTTTCTGAATCTCAACCAAGCTGGGCCCAAGGGTTCATAAATAGATGCACTCCAGTCAGGCGCGAGAAATTTGTTTTTTTTTGACGGATAATGGTTGACAGGGCGTCAGATCAATTCATGAAGTAAGCACCGGCTTTACTTGGCAAAGGGGCCTTGCTGTTCGAGCCAGAGTTGGTAGTAGGCATAACCGGCTTCGGGGCAATACGTGTTGATGGTGTGGCCGCAGCCCTTGATCGTCATAAAGTCGAGGCCAGACCAGCGCTTGTAGCTACCGGCGACATCCTCGTTGAGGAACCAATTATCCCAATCATTCTCCTATGAAAGACGAGGATACACCAAAGTAGGTGAGTGATGTGAAGCAGGCCTGCTCCAGTCAAGCCTACAATACACCTCCCTATAGTGCGCCTCAATCCCAGGTGGCGGGGACGTACCACAGTCATGTTGAGGCAGTTGATCCAGCGCATGGTGCCCATAAAGGGGACGGCCGAGTCGGCATCACCAGAGACGACCAGGATGCGGAGGTCGGGGCGCTTCTTGAAAAACTCGGGGAAGAGAAGGGCAATATCAGCGAGCTCGCTGCCGTACTGCCACTCAGCGGGGTGGTTGGGGTACTGGCGATTGTAGTGCTGCTTGGCGTGAAGAGCCTCCACTACATCCTGACGGTTCATGTACTTTGGCGTGTACGTAGAAAGGCAAGCATCAAAGGTTGTCGACACGTTGTACTGCAGGCGCAGGTGGTGCAAAAAGGGCGAGTTGGCGGCAACCATGGCGTCGCGTTCGGCCAAGTCATCGGCTGTGATGGCAAAGGGCAGCGAGAGCGAGGTTGAGCGGATTGGCGGTGAAGAAGTCAAGAGGTGACATGAGCGCAAGCCGGGCTTGGCTCTGTTACCTACCGCTCTTATGGCAGGTCGGGGCAAGCACGCTGTAAGGATCCCAAACGCTGGGAATGTACTTGTAGGCTGCAGTGTTGGCGGCCTGGCAAGCAGCACTGGGGTGGGTAAAATCCTTGGAGCACTCGGTCAAAAAGTCCTTCCAATCGCAGGCCTCGAAGGACGCCATGTATGCATCCTGGGGCAGCAGACCGTGGCTCCAGAGGTAGGTTTGGAAGGCGTACTCGTTGATGTTGTAGTACCAATCGCTGTTGATACCCGGGTTGCCAATCAGAAACTGATTCGGAACACACAGGCAAAATCATGCATCCAGACAGTCCACCCCCCAGTGAGCAAAACTCTTGCCGTTAAAAACGTGCCGTGCATGACAGGTTAAAGAAGAACACAGGCGCAGTCGATGGCTTGTGCAGACTACTCACGCCCTTGAGGTTGAGATCGTTCTCGTTATCAATGACGCGCTGAACCAGGGTTGGCACGTAGTGGCCACCGTAGCTCTAAGGGGACACGATTGTGCGTGCGTATCGTGTGTACCATGAGCGCGGTTGAAGGCCAGCACTCTGATCTGCCCGTCAGCATCAACTCATTGAGGATGCTCTCCCCGCCCCTGTCCCGCAAAATTCAGAGCATCCAAACCTCGCCAGTGATGTAGAGGTCGTTCTTGCTAAACTGGTTGAACACCTATGGATCAAGGGTCGAGTTTCAAGTTCAAGGTGAGCGAGAACCTGGATGAGCTGGCCAGTGGGGGGTCACTCGATTCCGGGTACCTTGAAGAAGTTGAGCAGGAATTGGTAGTTGTCCCAAGAAGTAGTGGCGTCATCAACGTGATAGCGGCTGGCATTGCCAGTCCTGAAGCCACAATAACATGATTTAGAATCTCAAGATTGCCTTGAGACAATCTCCACAAGCCCAGCAGGGGGATGAGACGCACCAGCTGTAACCCACCCCAACGGGCGCCTCAATGTAAATGACGTTGGCAATGCGGTTCCACGAGTAATCAAAGAGCTCAACGTCAATGTCGGGCGTGATGCGGAAGGGACCTAGCCGGCAAAAGGGCAGGTGCGGTGAGCAGGAGCCGCCACAGGACGGCAAGTGCTTGAGCAGGACTACTGGAGGAAAGAAACTGGAGCAGGGAAGCTGGAGGCAAGCGTGGGGCCCAGCTACTCTTGCGCGCGCCAGCAGTCGGACGCACCATGCTCGGTCCAGAATCCATAAGCAATGCCGCTGCTGCCAGGACCACCGTTGGTCCACCACACGACAGGGTCGGTTTCCGGCGAACGCTGGGACTCGACAAACCAGAAGAAAAGTTCACTGTCGTTGCCCACAGGCATGTAACCTACTCCCAACGCACGCACGTCATCGGATGCGGGTGATGAGTTTGTCCAGCAGCAGGCATCAGGGCGCGCGCGATGCCAGTGCGCGGCACAGGTTTGTTTGTGTGTGTGTGTGTGTGTGCGTCTGTCAAACGGACCAGAGTACTGCTTAAAATTGAGCGTGGCATTGAGCGAAGGCAAGGAAGTAATCTCAAAGTCCGCCGGGGTCAAATCCTCCACCCGACGACCAGTGGAAGCCGTCACCAACACGGCCACCAAGGCCACCACGACCACCGCCATCTGTACTGCTCCCCGCATCATCGCTGCGAGTGTGTGAGAGAGAGAGAGAAAATGAAACGTTTTTGGAGGACATGTGGTTGGTGGCTTTTGTTCTCGAGAGAGAGAGAGAGAGAGAGAGAGAGAGAGAGAGAGAGAGAGAGAGAGAGAGAGAGAGAGAGAGAGAGAGAGAGAGAGAGAGAGAGAGAGAGAGAGAGAGAGAGAGAGAGAGAGAGAGAGAGAGAGAGAGAGAGAGAGAGAGAGAGAGAGAGAGAGAGAGAGAGAGAGAGAGAGAGAGAGAGAGAGAGAGAGATACAGAGAGAGAGAGAGAGAGATACAGAGAGAGAGAGAGAGAGATACAGAGAGAGAGAGAGAGAGAGATACAGAGAGAGATACAGAGACAGAGAGACAGATACAGAGACAGAGAGATATACAGAGAGACACATACAGACACAGAGAGAGAT
>NW_001865063.1:586781-616515 GCF_000002865.3 Monosiga brevicollis MX1
ACGAGAGAGATACGAGAGACAGATACAGAGACAGAGAGAGATACAGAGACAGAGAGAGATACAGAGACAGAGAGAGATACTGAGACAGAGAGAGAGAGAGAGAGAAGAGAGCATTGAGAGATTCGAGAGAGCATCGAGAGAGGAGTGTCAGGCGAGGGTCCGGCTTGGTGATACCTTTGCTACCCGCGACACCGAACACTACCAGCACCGCCAACACTAGCATATGGAAATGGCTCCTCCATTGCATGGCGTTATGATCGTTGACCCCAGCCCTTGGCGTCAGTTTCCTGAGCTGCTGTATTGTGAATCAGTAAACTTTATTCATCTCCCTCTCCTCCGCATCTCTCTTGTTTTGCCTCAAACGAAAAGGGCTTGCCGATGAGCTACATGGTGGGGATGGGAATTGTTGTGCGCAGAGGCAGGCGTGATCAAGCAGAAAGGGACGGGTTCAAGTTTGGCTTTTGGTTGGACAACACACAACAAAAGACGCTTCTAGCGAGCTTGCAGTAGACAAGAGTACGGCACTGCATGGAGAGGCGGGGCGATGCGATGCGAAAACAAAATCCCCATCCGCCCAGCTCATTACCGATACTGGGAACGGTGGGGCGCGTAATAACCGTTGCTGCTGCCTGGTGGATTGGCGCTTTTGGCACTCCCACTCGTTGCTTCGGGTGCACCCGGACCCGCGCCAGGTGGGCCGTAGTGAGGGGGGTAGCCATGCCGGTAGGCAGACGGAGCACCGCCTGGGGATGCCGGGAGCTCCCGTCCAGGCGGCATGCTTCCATAGCTGCCGCTCCCAGTCGACAAGCGCGAGTATGCACCCGACCCCTACAGATGTTTTGCAATTCACACACACCAAGAATGAAGAAGGGGTAAAATAAGTGAGGGACACATTAAGGGTCAGAGCCACCGAAAGCACATGCTCCGCAGAGTGCAAACAAAACAACCGCAGGCCCCAGTTCTTACCACGGGGCCGCTGACGGGTGCTCGAGGGGCCTGCTCACCCCGTTCCCAACTCCCACGGCGGTCCCCCGAAGGCCCGGGGGACCCATACCGCAAGGCATCATCGCGGAGCGGCTCGGCCGGTCCTCCCGTCTCGCGCATTGTGCGAGCGGTCATTTGTGATGGATAACGTGAGCTGGGCCCGCTGGGTGGACCAAAGCGCCCAGCTGGCGAGGGAGAGTAGTTGCGATCTGGAGGCGGACCCCCATGAAAGCGTTCCCGGTCACTGGGGAAGCGCTCGCCCGGCGGCGGCGGGCCCCCAAACCCACGATCCAGGGCCCCCCCGCCCGGGTATCGGCGATCGGGCGGAAAGGAGTCGTGGTGGCGATCCCCGAATGCAGGGCCCCGATCGCCATGGAACGGTGGGCCTGCTTGTCGCTCGCCTCGGTATGGAGGGCCGCCGGGATGAGGACGGTCTGGGAAGGCGCGATCCGCATGGCTTCCACCGCCCATGGGACCTGCAGGTCCTGGCCGGTCCCCCAGCGCGGGTGGACCGCGCGGTGGGCGCTCACCTGCTGGCGGTGCCATGTGAGGATGGCCTGAGGGTGCGTTTGGTCCGCGTTCAAAGACCCCCCTGTCAAACCCGCGATCAAAGCCACGATCAAGACTGCGGTCGGGGCCACGGTCGGGACCACGGTCGGGACCGCGCTCGTATCCACGATCAAAGCGAGGTGACCGTGGGTGATCACGTTCCGTGTACGTGCGAATTGGGTCGCCTCCTTGCTCGAGCAAGCCGCGCGGCGCGGGCCCTCCCATGGCTTCGCTGCGCCCTGGAGGCGGCAGTGGGCTGGATCCTGGTCCTGCATCATTGGCACGAAACGGCGATGGCTGCAGGCGCGACAACGTTGGCGTCGATGGACCGCTCGTCCGCTCTTCCACCGAATCCCAACGAGAGCCCTGGCGGCGAGGCTTGGCGCTCACGGGGCCAGATGGCATGGTGGTTGCAGTGGCCAAGGCACTGCTGCTATTGCTGCTCAAACGCGGAGGGTTGGGGGCAATCACACTGGGCGATCCCGGGCTACGATGCTCGTTCAAGGGTCCACCCACCGGCACGGGCCGTGATGGTGGGTATCCTGCCGCGGGGGAGGATGCCATTCGGCTACGCTCATAGCGACCTCCCGCTTCCAGCAATGGGCCGGGCCGACCAGGGCCCGCTCCCAGCGGCGCACGCCCCATGCTCGGCGCACTGTAAGGTGCACCCGATGCCACAGGACCACTTCTTGCCTTGATGAGGGGGCTTGAGGGGCCCTGGTTGAGGACAGGTCCGCTGGTACTGACGGGTCCCGAAGTCGGCATGATACCGGGGCTGTTGGTGGGCGTGGCGTTTCCCCCGGCGCGCAGCGGTGGGGGAGGGGGTGGCACCGACCCTGCCCCGGGGCTTGGGCCTGGGCCCAGACCTGGCCCGATGCGGCCTACGTATGAGCCATATAGTGAGACGCGAGTGAGGAAAAGGGCGGTGCCAAGGGTAGACGGTGGGAAGTGAGCGCAACCATCTGACCAGTGGGTGTGGTGGGCCCGCTTGAGAAGGTCTTGGCCCGCTGGGGCAGCGGCGAACCATATCCACTACAGGCGCAGAGCAATCCATCATGAGACTAAACGCGGGCTTGCTCCAATGAACATGGGAAGCGACCATACCGAGGCGTCACATCACTGGGGATCGGTCGCTTCAGCTCAAGGCGGGGTGCTGCGGGCTGAGAGCGAGGGCGATGAGAAGAAACGGCGGAAAGCCAGGCGTCGCGCAAAATTTGTACATTGCTGCGTAAGCTTTCGCAAGCTTTGGTACCTTTTGGGGCGAAATGTGACGGCGGCTACCGATGTCGGATAGAATGGATGTCTTTCGCTGCATCATCAGCCGAGCGCGGTTGTCGTGAGGCACCGCCGTGGATCTTAGGGGGAGCGGGCCAATTTGCGCTAGGCATGAACAGGCCACAAACCTGAGGCGCGGCATCGTCCTGGTCCATCTAAAGAAAGGATATAAAGTGACAAGAAGCGACTGAGCGGCGGTCTCCACGGCGGGCGGACGGCTTGGGTGTTTCGTCACAAAAACTTGGATGGGACACATGTGAGCAACAGACATACCGAGGGTTCTTGAAGTAGGCGTTGGGCAGCTTCACGAGCTTCGCGCTCTCGGCGCTCGGCTTCCTCTTGCTTCAGCAACTACGATAGCATGCACCAAAAATTGCGGGCAGTGAGAGACACCCTCGATGCAGGAAGCTCGGGCAGACATTTCGACAAAGCGGGCGGCTCGGTACCTTGCGAAAGGTCACGAAAGCTTCGTGTTTTTCTTGCTTGAGCTTTTCAAGCTTTGCTTCAAGGGTTGAGCGTTGCTTGTTGAGCACGTCCAAGCGCTAGAGCGAATGAAGCGGGAACCGGGTCAAAGCAGATGAGGTGAGCCCAGGCCAAGCAGGGACGCTCAAGTCACGAGAATTCGAGGCTGGGAGCGGCTATGAAACCAACCTGTTCCAGCGTGACCTTTTTCTTCTTGCCCTGAGCATCGCCCTGCTCATGACCCGCGCGCAGGGCCTTGATCTAAATGACCGAAAAGTTCAAGGGGGAATGAGCGGCGCGTCATGGGCGGCAGACAATCAAAGGGCAGCCGCGACATGATTGAGGGTCAAGTGGGGAAAAGGCCAAGAGAATACCTCATCGAGGCGTTTTTGCACGATAAACTTTGTGACGGCAATGGTTTCACGCTTGCTCATGGGCAGCGGCGGGTAGACAAGGGGCTTGCGCACCGCGGGCACTTGGCTCGTGTAGATGCCCTCAACCATCCTCAACGGTCACGATCCCAACCCCGGCTCCCCATGAAACCAGCTCGGCCTCGGGACCCAGACCCCATCAAAGGTCAGAGACCGCCACAGATGACACAATATGCACCTCCCCCTTCGATCCCTCTTCTCCAGAGGTCCAATCGGGAGCTTCAGCAGCACTGGAGCATCACACCACGGCGCTGCCGTCCTGTGTCGTGAGATGGAAAAATAAAATAAAAAAAAACGAGAGATGGTGACGGTCTTGTATTGTTCTAAACAGTTGTTGTGTGTTTATGTAGCAGGCGCACATTTTCTTTTGTGTTTTGCTCGGACTCGCTCCATCTTTTTTTTTTCTGTTCTGGGGTGTCAAGGTTTGCTCAGAAGAATGGTGATGGGAAGGAAGGGCTCAAATGTTTCGTGACAAGAAGCGCATGGAGCTGCGGCCAGTCGGGTTGTTTCGCACACAAAGGTGGGAACGACAGGAAAAGGCAGCAGCTGCTGCACACGCCAAATTCAACGGCGTCAAACAACTGACACTACACGACTGAGAAACAGAGGAGAAGAAGTGAGGAGGAGAAAAGCAGAAAAGGGAGAAAAGGTTTGCTATCCTGGAGGGGGTGACTCTGTTCAAGAACAGAATCTTAGATGGCCTCGTAGTTGCCACCACCCATGACTGGGCGGCACATGCAGAAGCGGAAGCCATCGCCGACAAGTCCCGGGAAGGAATCAACCCAGAAGTGGTAGTTGGGCAGAATCTCCATGCCACGAGCACCCTTCACGCTGTAGTTGTAGATGCTGCCAATGGCCAAGTAGGGAATCAGGAAGGCGCAGAAGAACCTAGGGCACGAAAGAGATCCCCCCCCCTTGGTATGAGCAAAGCATAAAACAGCAGTTACGGGTTGTGGGTGAAACAAGCCACGGTGAAGGATGACGCACAGCAGCAGCATAATGTCGCCGCCCGAAAGGCCCTTCTTGCCGCCCTTGGAGCCGGCAGGGGCGCAGATGGACATGCAAGTGTTCAGGTCGGGGAAAACGCTGCTGGTGTTGGACACGCTGCACTTGCCTACATGTTGCACTCGTGTATGAGGTGGGACCGAAGCCAGCATTTTCAAATAAAAACAAAAACAAAAACAACCGGACTCAAGCCATAACAAAGCTTCTACTTCGTCACGATGTAACTTACCGGCCGCACTGCAGGTGTAGCCCGGGGTGGACACAGGCTTGCACACGTCTTGGCACAAATCCAGAGTGGGGAAACCAACGGCCGAGCCCTTGATCTCAACGCACTCGCTCTGGGCCGAGCAGGAAAACTTGCCTTCCGGACGCCACAAAGCAAAGCCCGTGGCAAACGACGAGTTCTTGTCGCAGGAGTCGCAGTTACCTGCGCACAGCTGGATCTGCCAGTGAGCAAAGACTGAGGCGTTGGCCGAAAGCGTTTGAGCCATGACGTCGGCCTGGCAGACGGCCCGCGGGCCAAAGGAGTACATGCTCTGGTCCAACTCATAACCCTCAAAGGCAGCGGCCACCGTGATGCCACCCAGGTCGCCCGAGGCAGCGTCAGACGCGACACCCTGAGTCAAAGATTTGACAAACCAGAGTTGAGGTGAGATTATCGCAGAAAGCGTACGCCCAAAAATTGGCCAGCAGGTGGTCGTGGAGCCAAGCACGTACCACACTGGCGACAAAGCCGTAGAAAGAGATGCCGGCCGTCATGGCCTCGTCGTTGTCGTTGCCAGCATCGTCCTGGTAAATCCACTTTTCGTGCTCCTTCTGGCAAACAGGGTCTGAGAAGCTGACGTTGCACAGCGTGAGGTTCTCGGTCGGGGACAACGTCTCAATCAAAATTGGGATCGTGTTATCCTCCGTCACGGTCAGCGACACTTCATCCAAAACCTGCATGTATTGAGCATCTCAATCAGGTACTCGCGTTCACATATCAAGACAAAATACACAGGGAAAGGAAAAGAAAGAAAAAACCAAAAACAAGAACAAAAATGGGTCTGAGTGGGAAAGCACGGTGGGGTAAAACGGCAGGGGTAAAACGCACCGTGGTGTTGGAGCTGGGAGTGTAAATGGACTTGTTGTAGAGTTCAAACTTCTCATGGACGACACGGACTGGGTCGCGGGACAAAGACTGGTGTCAGCAATGAACAGGTTTGGTTGCACATCGTGTTTGTGGGTCATGTGTTTTGACATGCGACAAAGCAGGGACGCACAGATTTCGAGGGAGGTGCCACGAATGTTAAGGAGGCCGACTTCATAGGTTCCTTCGGCTGACATGGCAACGGCAGTCTAGAATGACAAAAAGCAGCAAGAAACTCGCTTCATGAGGATACGTTGACAGACCACCACGCACGAATATGCACTGATTTTCATCAATGGTTGGGTGCACACCCTGCCTGGGTAAAACATACGTTGAAGCTAGACTGGGGATTGAGGGCGTGCTCAATGTGGTGGTAAAAGCCCTCCATGGGGTTCCAGCGCTTGAGCTCGAGGATTTTGGAGGTGCCATCTGTCTTGAGCAGGCTGATGACGGCTGCAGTGCCATCTGAGCGGCTATCAACGGAAATTTGCTTCTTTTCGTCGGTGATGTAAAAGTCACCCTCGCAGCAAATGAGCTCGGACTGGCCCCAAGGGGGACTGATATTGGTGTTAAAGGTGCGGAACACGGCGTTGTAGGCAATTGTCGAGTTGCTCGTCAAGTTGTCGACTATGCCGGTATCGAGTTTAGAAGGGGTGAGTTTGGCGCGGCAGTGTGATTTGTCAGTGTCTGGAAGGTTGCGCGGATGCGTCGAGAGCAGGGGCAAGGGGACCTACACTTGGGCAGCAGATAGGACATAAAGCCCATGTTGCCATAGTCGTCCACATCCATGTACAGATCCTTCAGGTGGCAGTCGTTCTGGGTTCGGCCCTTGAAGCTGCCCAAAGAGTACACGGTGTCCTCGAATTGACCTAAAAAAAGAGAAAAGAATAGGGAAGAAGAGCAGGGCCTGGGGTCAGAGCTCGCGAAACCGCAAGGTGATAGGACAAGGTGATAGGACTAATAAAAGCCACCGTGGTTTGAACAGGACCATGGCTTGAGCCTCGGTCTTTATAGCGCGGTACATGAGAGGTCATGAAGCGAGGGCGAGGAATCGAACCGAATGAGTAAAGGGAGGAGAAGATGGAGCAGGTGACATGACCCATCACGCTGGCCGAGGTCGTGTAAACGATAAAGCCGGACGAGCCGATGCGGTTGATGGTGGTGTAGATGGAAACAATGGGGTTCAGGGAGCGGTTGTTGATGGTCTGGAATGCAACGCTGATGTCCGATTGGCTCAACGTGGAATGGTTCAGATGAGCGGCTTCCACCAGGTGCTTGGTCGCATCCACGCGCACCACTAAAATCAAGCCAAACGCCGGGGTGAGTTGGCGTACTGCCAGGGCAATCACGGGAGCAACATGTCACACAAGGCAAGAGTATAGATGGATGGAAAGCCAATAAGATGACGGGGGGGGGGGGGTGCCGTGGAACTGACAGATGCCAACATCGGCGCGCTCGCTGAAAGCGACAGAGGCGCTCTCCAGGCTGTTGAGTGATGGCAAGGGGCATTGGACATGTGAGCAGTTGGTCATTGGCGAAGAGTGTAGACGGGGGCACAAGACCAAGTGGGAGGCGAGGTCGCATCGCGTAGTCTCAGGTCAAGACCCAAAGTCGAGCAACGGAAGAGGGCCAAGAGCCAAGGCGTTTGGACGAATGCCATTGGTTGATCGGGGGCGAAGCAATCCAGCAGGGAGAGACTTACAAGGCAGCGTCATCATTGTAATGGTAGACGTTCCAAGCGGCATGCGCGGGGGAGATCACGGCTGCCATCAAGAGTCCGAGACCGAGGGCAAGGACCGTCATGCTGCTGGTGGCCATCGTGTCAGAAGCACGTCGTCCACTGGTACAGGCGGGCGCGCTCTACAACCCAACACATCACGGTCAAAAAAGGTGAGACACACGGTGACCAAGGCCATGCCAAGCTCCCAACTCTCTTCAGCCTTTGATTCAAACTCAGTGCACACGGCGGGTGTAGCGCCAGAGCCAAGAAGCGCCGAGATCGCGCTGCCGTTTGTGCTTGTGGAGGAGAGAGAGAGGAGCGCATCAAGGCAACGGGCACTTACACGTGGTAGCAAATGCATTGCGCACGTCCGTTCTTTCTCTCTGTGTGTGTCTTCTCTCTATTACTACGGCACATGTGTAGAAGAATCTGACAAACGTATCAAAAGAAGTAAATTACTTATAAGAAGAGGAATAACATGCGCATGCTGGGCGGTCGATCCTCCCCATAGGAAGGCATCATCGGTGGCGCTTAGGCATGGTGGTTCGGCATGGTTGTGGAGGCACGGGCGGCGCGAGATCGTCGCTGGAAGCGTCGAGATTGGAAGGCGGGGTCGCCTGTGGGCGGGTCGTCGCGTAAGGTGGCTCGCCGTTGGTTGCGTGTGGCGGTCGGTGCGGGTTGGGGCGTGGCCGCAGCGGTTTGACCAGGAAGCAGGAGTGTGGCAGTCCCATGAGCTGCGTCGTTGTCGGAACCCGTGCTTCCGGCTTCGTTGTCATCGTACTGGGGTGGCGGTGAACTAGCAAACAGTCGTCCCACGCTGGGTGGTCGCTCCGCCCCACGCTGACGGGCTGTGCTCAATCGTTCCCGCCGCTGCACCCGCTTGGAGCTCAAAACGGCTGGGTTGGCTTGCCAGGGTGCCTGGAGGCCCGCATCAGCACCTTGCGGGGGACCATGCCCAGCATCGGCTTCCAAGTCGGACACGGAAGACTCGCTGCGGCTTCGGATGAGTCCTGGTCGGGGCTCTGCCATCAAGCCCCGGGATTGAAGTCGGGATTGACGACGCGATCGCCGCGAGGCGGACATGGGCGTGTACGCCACGCTGGCCCGCTCGGCGCGCGCGTTGACACTCAAGGATGCCCCTCGCGTTGGCGCCGTGCGAGCTGTGGGGGATGGCGAAATGGACGACCCCGACGAAGTCGACGAGGCAGAGAAGACATCGCGTTCGCCGCTGGGGATCTGACCACGTGATCGACGCGGGGCCTGCAGTAGACCCCTTCGATTGTTGCCCTCACTGTGGGGCTCGGCATCGGGGTCCTGGCTCGGAGCCCGCTGTTCCTCACCCTCCGTGTCGGTCTCACTGTCGTCATCACTGGCAAAGCGCACCGTTGTCCGACCGCGCCCGGTGCCTGGCCTGCCCTCAGCACGGCTGATGGAGGTGGAGGCGGAGGATGCTGGCTGCAGTTGCAGCTGCAGGGCATCCATGAGCGCCTCCGATGTGGCATTGAAAAGGCTGGGATCGAGCGCCGATTCAGCCAACGCCCGGTGGGTCTGGTCCATGGAGACAGTGGCCTCGCGTAACATGTCCGCTGCCATGGTCCGCTTGAGGTCCAAGAGCTGTTCAACATTGATCCCCTCTTGGTCTCCTGCACGAGATGTCCCAGGTCTTGATCGGCCCAACTCGGATCGTCGCGCTCCCCGAGCCGTGTCCAGTCTGCGAGAAAAAAAAAATTAAAAAGAAGCATCCCGGCAGATGAGTGTTGTCTACTCAACAGTCTTCCTTCACACTTGCGTCTAGACAAACCGTGCAGCCGTGTCCGCCTCCAAGCTGTTTAAGGAGATGGCGTCCATGGCCAGGACGGCGTTACTGCGTGCTTGCTCCCGCAACGCTGCCAGACACAAATTGGTGAGTGGGGCGTGTCCATGCGCACGACGTGCTCAACACGGCCTCCTTGAACTTGCACCTACCCTCGTTGTACTCCAACATGACACACGTCCCATTGTCAAGGCAGCAAGCCAGCAAGTGGTCTTGAGTGTGCACAGCTGCATCCATGCACAGGCTCCTACAAGTTCACACATGGCACAGATGAATGAGCCTCTACTACGCATCGTCTTGGCGCCGCAGGCACCGCGAAACCCAGGGACGCACCGAGCAATGACGGTCGGCCATCCATGCTTTTTGAGCGCCAACGTCGGGGCATCACGTGCTTCCAGCTGCCCTCCTGGCGTGACTGGAGAAGGCGAGCGACAGCAACGTAGCAATGTGTGGAAGGTCAGTCTCTTTCGCAGCGAGTCTGACCTCGGAAACTGATGCAAGTGCCTCTCAGCCAGCCAACTTACCACACACAAGCTGTTGACCATCTGGTGACAGGCTAATCCGGCACGGGTAACGCTGAAACCCGTCGTAGTGGACACTCTATTCACAAGCCTGTGAGGTGAGCAAGCGTCGCGGCAGCATATCTGGAGCAAAGTATTTGATGCTTGGCGTGGGCCGCACCTTTTCAATGTGTGCGGTTGTCGCGTCACAGACGTGAATACTGCTTTGTGTCGCGACCCAGAGAAACTGCGCAGTGCAACACAGACTCCAGATGGCGCGACTGGCCGAAGCTGGCTCGGTGAGCCCAATGTGATGAAGAGGCTGCGGTGCATGTGCCGCACTCAAATTGGCTGAGTCCAGCAGCGAGGCGGCCAAAGATGAGAAGTTTGATGCTGGCTCATCATGCGCGTTTTGGAAGCGTCAAGGTAACATACCGGGCAGGGTCCACACAGTCACGACGCAGTCGTTGCTCCCGACGAACATCTGCCCACATGAAGGAAGCATCAAGCGTCATGAGGATTGGGTCAAGCCAGTGTGAGGGCAGCACGTCCAAGAGGTTCAGGACCTTGTGTCGTGCACTGGCAAGGCGAATGCAAGTGATGGGCGCATCGCGATTGCTCAGGGTGTGAACAACATCCGTGCTCAAAGCTCGCGGATCTGCGTCGTCTGACAAAGCAGCGCGGCTACCTCGCCGGCGACGATTGGGCGCTTGAGGCTTGGCTGACCAGATTCTATACGCCAAGGGAGGCAAAGAGCAGACACATTGTCAGAGGACTTGAGTGGCGTGCAAAGCAGGCGCCGGGTGGTCTTGTCGAACAGACCGGAGGAGGGCATCAAAGCCACCAGAGACGACCCAGGAGTGACCCGGCTGAGCCGGATTGGAGTCTGCTAGCATGCCACCAGCGTACACGTAGTAGTCGTGCAACAACACCTGTTGACCGCAACAAGCGACAAGTCAAGTAGCATGAGCAAGCGATCACCTCAAAGTTGGTGCACGGGGGGGCGCCACTGACCGCCACGACATGAGCTTGTTCTGGGACCTCAGCGTCAACAACAACCAAGCGCCCATCAACCCCGCAGCTGATCAAGTAGCGACTGTCTTCAGACCTGATATGGCGGGAGTGGAATGGCAAAACGTGTAAACTGAAATCGACAAAGGACGTAGCAACAAGCCTTACATTGCTTGGCGAGAGCAGCGTGGGCGGTGAACAGACCAGTTGAGCGAATGAACCCGCTGGGTGTGACGCTGAATGACGGCGAGGGGCGCACGTTGCCGCGTTTGCTTGGGTCGTGGTCCTGTCCGGCGCCCTCGGGAGGGCCGCGCATTCAGATTTTGGCTCTTGAGAGCCGGTTGTACATCGAAAAGGGCTAGAGCATGGGCAGGCAGACCCGGGGCATGGGTCCCACCCACGGCGACGGCGCACCATCGGCCAGTGGGGCAGAAGGCCAAGGCGGTGGCTGGGACGCCACCCAGTTGAAAGAAGCATTGGGCATCGTTGGGCATGTGAAAGGTATCGCGGGGCCGGCGTGTCCAGGCATGAGGATCCGCTTCGGCCTCGTGTGCATCTGGCTGCTCTTCACCCAGGCCTTGTGAGCGGGGCGCAGGTAAAAGCGCCGGATCCACATTGCTGCGGTCGACGAGACTGAGTTGCACGTGTAAACTGAGGCTCACGACCTCACGGTCATCGGGGTGATCAAAATACCAGGCAGCAGCGGTGGAATGCAAGCCACGGGCGCTGCTGCGGGGTCGCAGGCGGGAGCGCAGCGGGCGGCGGGCGCCAGCACTGAGGCCGGCCGCCGAATACAGCTGCAGGCGCAAGCGACGATCAAAGTACTCGGGGCTTCCGTAGCGTAGGCGCAGGTAGCCAAAATAGTGATGGCGATCGTTGGTATGGCGGTGGCGAGCCGAGACCAGGCTCGTCTCAAAGGCTGGGCGGGACCCGCTGCTGGGGTGCGTAGCCGGGTCATGGGGAGTGGTCTGGGAGTTGAGGTCGTCGGTGGCTTCACAAACGTCAAACAAGAGCACAAGATCACTGCCTCGGGTTGGTTGGTGAGTCAAGCTGTGCCGGCGCCCCGACGTGGGGCTCGTGGCCCGCTGGGGGGAACCAGGCGGCTGGAGCGTTGGCTCGTACGGGAGGTACAGGGTGTCGTTGTAGCGCAGCTGCACGCGACGTGTGCGCTGGGGCCGCGCAACGCGCGTCAGCCAGACATGGGTGCCATCCTCTTCGGCAAGGTTGTTGGCGTCCCTGTTGGCTTCGGGCGGGGCGGTTGGTGGTTCGATGAGGTGCTCTCCTGTGCGCTCGTCGACCAGGTAGATGGCGACGCGCGGTCGGGCCATCTGACTCGGGGGCACAAACGAGTCCGTCTGTAAGACTTGCACTTGAAGCATCGAGGCCGAGGGTTGAGGCAAGAGCTGGTGGGCAGAAGCCGAGGGATGGGGGCTCTGCGGCGCCGACTGGGGATCATCATGATCAAGAGGTGGTTCGGGCTGTGTCGAAGAGGGGGCGGGTGCCTCTGGGACAGGCTGGCGATCCAGCTCTTGCAGCCGTCGCTTTTGTCGCTCCCGGCGAGCCTTGCGCCGTTCGTTCAAATTGGCCCCCGCCTCGTCATCCCGCGTGTCCGCCATGACCCTAAACCAGGCCCACAGCGCTTGCCATACGCCGACCAGCCGTCCTCCTCCTCCTCCCCCGTGATGTCAAGCTGCACGGAATGCCGCGCCGTCTCTCACACACACACACACACAAATGAAATTTGAGCGAAAATTTCAGAACGAAATGAGTGACAATAACCTCTTTTACTTAAGACCGCGAAAGCAGTGATCGTGTCTTAAATTAGCCTCGTAAACGACAACTTTAGTGAATGTTAGACAGCTAACCTCCCTTAGGGAAATTGCACGTCATGATTGTTATGGTCGAGAATCGATTCGTGCACTCTCCTCCTCCTCCTCCGATGGTATTCAGGAGCTACTCGAGGCTTCGGCCGACATGTATTCGGCAAGAGTGGGCACAGGCATGACACGGTCAAAATAATTATGGACTGGGTTGGTGTGCTCATCACAGAGCAGCATGTTGCTGAGCACTGGCCGCTGTTGCACACGCATATACTGAGGTTGGTGCAACCCCTCAAAACGCGACTCAACACCATGGTCGTTTGCCCCAATTGCCCGTTCACAGGCAATGCGGGCACGACCAAGCATCCGCGAAGCCGCATCGTCGTCGTGGGCCGTGCCACGTTGCCTTGGCTTGGTAAGTAGCCGTGACTCCTCGTAGGCCTGGTCGTCCAACAACTTGCAGTTCTCTCCAACTGGGATCATCGACTCCAACCGAGCAAGCAGTCCTGAACGGGATAGCATGCCTGCGTCATGGCACGATCCTAGACGCCGACTCGTGTGCAAGAACGGCGTGCAGATGAGCGCGAGATGGCGAGAGGTTGTGTAAAGGGTGAAGAATTTGACCAGGTTGGAAGTATTCAAAACCAACAAGGCTCCTGACCTTCAAACGGCCCATAGAAGGATGTGATGAGACCATTGGGTGTAACAATGGCCTGGTATCGTAGCTCATGTCGCTATTGGGCCACGAAAAAAGATGAGCAGCATCAACAAGCAGCACACGCAACCCTTGCATGCCACAAACAGCACGCGTCTTACGCTGTCTATGCTTGAATACAGGGACTGCTGGACGTCAGTATCACCACTCGCGCGAGCAATGGACTGGCCTGTGCGATGGATCACGGCAAAAATCCCTTCCAGGTCTGAGAACTTTCGGGCCACGGCAATTTTGGCCAATTGTCGCCAGGATCGAGTAAAGTACCGCTTGTCAAACAAGATACGGCTGTGAAAGGTCTGGACGAGTTCCTTCGAGAAGCTTCGCACGACAATGGATATCTTGGAAGCCGACCATGACACACGCAGTCTTTGCAGACCCTCTACGCTTTGGCGTCCTGGGCGATGAAACACAGCAAAAAAGGCGAGCAGGGCTTCGCGCGTGGGCACAATAAAATGGCCGTCCTCGAAAGGCAATACCGCTGCCAACCGGTCGAGCTGGTCGAGGCCCGTCAGACCAAAGTTGTCTTGCCATTCACTGGTCGAGAATGAATCAAACGGCACATGCGGCTGCCCGTTCAACACCACTCGGCAGGGCGGTTGGAGTACCACCAGGCTCAAAAGGCGTCGAGCCACCTCTTGCTGGACCCATAGATGCCTCAACATCGCCGCACAGACAGGCCAAGGCACCCCTCGCCGCGCGTCAGCCTCGACCCGCCGCCTGCCGACCGCCATTATGAAGGCCCTGCACTCGAGCGCGTACCGATCGGTCTGGGCGAAAGCTGCCCTTCGCTGACTGGCAGTGAAGCGCTTGTCCTTCTTGAGCTGCTCGCGCAGCACAACCTTGCCATGAGGTCGCACCATGATGCCGTTTTCCAATTCAACCGACCGCGCATGCCTTTTCAAATGCCAGACGACGCCGGAGCCCATCAAGAACCATCAAGAACGCGTCATCGTAAGAAAGCAGTGATGATGCCTGTACATTCTAAGTGAGCAGGTCCAACAAGTCCGAGTTCTTCACATGTCAGTCCTTCAGTTTGCCTTTTAACGTGTGATTGCCAAACGATTTTACTTGCATGCATCAACCCCCATTGGAAATTATGTTGTTGTTGATGATGAGCAAAGGAACAGTGAGTGTATTGTGTGTGTGTGTCTTACATGTGGTAGTTATGCTACTTCTCTTGTGCCTTTGCTGTTTATTCTTTTCCTCTTTCTCTGCAATTCTCTCTCTCTCTCTCTTTGTTATTACATGTGGTAGAGGTGTCATTTCGCTATCTATGCCTTTCTCTTTCTCTCTCTTTCTTTCTCTCTCTCTCTTTCTCTCTCTTTCTTTCTTTCGGGTCTAAAGTTGTCGCATTTCTTCAGTCAGGTATGTTGGGTGGCGCGGTATGTGTGTGTGTGTGTGTGTGTGTGTGTGAGGCGTCGTCTCATCAGATGGCAGTGGGGCGGCGCGGAGGGAGGGGGAACTCGAGAGGCAGTGAGGGCAGGCGGGACGGAGGAGGGGAGACGATGGGTGGGAGATGATGGGGCAGTGATGGGAGGCTGGGAGCTTGGTTGGGAGTTGTGTACTCGGAGATGGTGATGCGTTTCACTGACTCCGGATGATTGCCAACTGGATACCCGGCGTTGGGTGGGGGGCTGTGACTCGACGACATTGGGTCAGGGTGGCGTGTGACCTGCTTTGTGAGCACATGGAAGAGTCTCACTGATTCTGCCTGTGTGTGATGGGTGTGTAGATTTGACGTTGCAAACTGCACCATGACTTCAGAAACCAAGGACAAGTCTGGCTTTTCGGTACGAACACTGGGGTTGGTCACTGGGTTTCGGCGGGACCACGGCTCGCTGATAGCACCATCCATGTCCCTGTCCTTGTGCTCTTCTAGGTTGCCCTACTGTGGCTATATGTCTTCAATGGCATCTACTTGGTGTGCAGCTTGCATGTGCTCGCTTGTCTGGCAGCCCTCGAGTCCAACTCACCTGCGTTTGCTCCCCCTTCACTCCCACCCCGTGTTCGATTCAAGGTCTTGGGCTTGACGCTCATCGGTGTGGCTGCAGCTGCACAGGCCGAAGCCGTGTTGACCGATTTGACGATTTTAGGTCCGTGATACCTGACCCCTTGATTCTCTGCTCGGTCACGCTCGTTTCTCGCCTGGCTGCTCACCCACCGCGTCGTCTGAGTGTAGGGGGCGTGATTGCCATGGGCGTGTTTCTGGTCATGGTCTCCATCTTTGGCATCGTTGGCACAGCACGTCGTAGTCCATTCCTGCTCTTCCTGGTGCGCCATGACTTGTCTCTGTTGTCGGGCGTCGTGAAAGCCCTCCATGATCGACTTTGGCCCAAGTTGACCCTGCTCACCATGCGGATCTGATGTTTTTTTTGACCTCCCTTGGGTTGGTAGTATATTCTCTTCATGGTGCTGCTATTTGTGATGCAGTTCAGTATCGGCGTCGCTGCGCTGTCGGTGTCCCAGACGCAACAGAAGCAGCTCCTCTCGGAGGGCTGGTGCAAGCTCAGTGACGAACGGCAGATCTGGTTTCAAAACTCGACCAACTGTTATGGCTTTGAAGTGAGGGCCACGGCTTGAAGCGCAGCAACGCAGATAAACAATGGCGACGTGGCACGCACTGCGTATTGCTGACGTGACTTTGCGACGTGCTATTGCAGAATGCTTCAAAGTATGAGCCAAACGATTGCATGGCCCCTCCACCCCAAAACGCGTCCAATCCGAAATGCCCAACACGTTGTGCTGCACCGGTGCGTATCGTCAGAACCGTCGCTTGCTACTTGTCCAGACGCCACAGATGCTGCGCCAAACGCCAAGTGTATCGTCTCTGCTGGGATGCCATCATATAGGAGTGCGGCGTTGAGCCCACGGACACTTTGCCGCGATGTGAAACCTGCTATGATGCTGTCAAAGGTGTGTGTGTGTGTGTGTGTGTGTGTGTGTGGAAGAATGGGGGGGCACATGGCTTCCTTCTTCATTGTGCAGGACATCTACTCATGTCGAACATGGCCTCAGGTCTGACGGATCGGTTGCTGCGACGAGGCGGTGGCATATGCTTGGCGTTTGCTTTTCTGGAGGTGTGTTTGGAAAAAATCGTCTCCAGCGCCTTCGCGTGTAGTGCTCCTGCTCATACGCGCACGTTGCCTGGGATTGCTAGCTTCTGGGCGTCGTTGCCGCCATTCGTTATCGCCGCGACGCTCGGGCCCCAGCGACCTACAATGCTTTCATGTAGTGTGTATGTTGCTTCCAAAAACTTTGAGGCCGTGCCTCTGCGCTCTGCGCGCCTTCATTACCGTCCCCCCCACCCCCTGTCCACTTTGGTCTCCTCTCTTTTCCAACTCAATCGAGACGTGCAGACGAGTTCAAAACCAAAAGACCCATAAAGCCAGTAGTAAGCCAGAAAGCCAATCAGCCAGGAGGCCAGTAAGCCCATCTCAAGCTCGGATCGAGCCGATAAGAAGCCAATAAGCCAATAAGCCAACAAGCCAATAAGCTACTAAGCCAATAAGCCAATAAGCCAATAAGCCAATAAGCCAACAAGCCAATAAGCCAATAAGCCAATAAGCCAACAAGCCAGCCAATAAGCCAATAAGCCAAGGACTCTCAAAAGGAAAAAAAGGAAGCTGACACTTTAAAATTTTTAATCACGATCTTTCTCTTTCGAGAATTTCTCGTCTGTGTGTGTGTGTGTGTGTGTGGCAGTTTGAGCTCGACTGCGCTTTCCTCCAGGGTGCGCAGCCGTCTTGTCTTGTCTGGCCTTGTCTTGTCTGGTCTTGATGGGTGGCTCGTGTGTGTTTGATCGGGCTTTTTGATCGCGAGTGCCGCTGGAGGTGCTAGAGAGTTTTCTTGTTGCATTTTACTCGTCTGGTTTGGCACAAAAAGTGTGAAGCATGGCGCTGGCGACGGAGACAGCCAAGGATGTGGCCGCGCTGACAGAGAAAATGCGTCGCCTCGAGGCCGAGGCCGACGAACTGCATCGGGAGGCACAGCGACTCAATAAGCTACAGCAGTTTGCCGCCTCCAAGACCGCCTACAAGCAATTCCGCGCCCGCGACGATGATGCCATCGCTCTGGCGCTCGAGATTGCAAACTTGGCAGCTCAGACGCGAGGCACGGGCAAGGATCAGGAGGACGCTCTCTTGGCTGCCCGTGGTTTTTGCGCTCGACCTCAGCCTTACGCGTCCCTCCCCAATGTCACGGAAGAGGAACAAGCCTCACTACGACAGCGGTTGCTCGGCGCCGTGCTGGGGGCGGTGGTTGGAGATGCCGCGGCCACGGGGGTGCAATGGGTATATGACCCAGATGAACTGGCCGGATACGAGGCACGGGTTCAGGCGCAAGGCGGTGTGGGATTGGAGTATTTGGATCCACCTGCCAACGCGCACTTTGAATATGAGGTGCGTTTGTGAAAGGCTGGTGGTGACACCACGACAAGGTGCTCAAACCTCATGCTGCCCCGTGCCGCTCGCTGTTGCCATGGCTATAGGTGGGGCGCAATTCACCGTATGGCGAGCAGGCCCTGCTTTTACTCAAGGCCCTGGCTGGCGATGAAGGGCTGGACACGTGGAGCTATGCGCAACGCTTTGCGGACCACTTTGGCGGAGACTGGCATGTGCGTACGGGAGGCTACCGCGATGCCTCTTGCAAGGGATTCCTTCGCAACTATGCCCTCGGGCTGCGGCCACCAGAGTCTGGCGCCAAGGACAAGCAGATCAACTGCTGTGCGCGCCTGGCACCGTTGCTGCTGGCATTTGCTGGCCACCCTGACCTGGACCAAATTGTGGAGGCATGCACCCGGGTGACGCAGAACCACGACGAAGCCGTGGCCTGGGCGCGCCTGAGCGCCCGTGTCTTGGAGGGTGTCGTCCGAGGTGCAGATGTAGACCAGGCCGTCAAAGAGGCGCTGTTAGATGCCCAGCGCTTGGATGCTGAACTGGATGATCCTGCTTCTGAGGAACTGTATCTGGTGGCTGGTCACCTCTACCAAGTGCGGACATTGAGCTTCTCGAGTGAGATTCCTGACGCCGTGGAGCGGCTTGGTAAAAACTGTCACACTCCAAACTCGTACCAGACCCCGGTGCACGCGGTCTTGTCCGTATTACGCCGGCGCGCAGACTGCCTATCACCGACGACAGAGTCGCTCGCGCCCGAGCGTGCACAGGCCCTGTTTGCTGAATGCATGCGCGGGGCCATGCGAGAAGGTGGCTGTTGTGCGTCCCGTTGTGGTGTGGCCGGTGCTCTTTTGGGCGCCTATCTCGCCGGGCGATGCGGTTCTTTTGAGGAGTTCTTGCCCCCGAGCTGGCGCGCGCGCACTCTTGCCTATGCAGCAGCCCGACGCTGGGCCCTACAAATCGACGCTTTGCGTCACACTGCTCCGCGCTGATCCGATGCACCAAATCATGTACCAAACCTTTGCTGGTACGCTTGTTGTTTGACCTGTTCCCTGGGCTCGAGGTATGCCGTGAAGGCGAAGCAGGTGAGTGCCCTAAGCAAGCACGAACCCGCACCCATGCCATCATATTTTAATTTGTATTTTACCTCTTCAAAATCAACTGTCATTGTCATCTAAAGTGTAGCCAAAATTACAGTATCGCTTGACTGTTGGCAACGAAAGAGAGAGAGAGAGAGAGAAATTTGAAAAAATTGGTGAACGGTGTATGACGGCGGGGCGGGGCGGGGAACAGCGATTGCACGGTGCGGAAGAGGAGATGGATTCCTTTGAGGCGGCCTTGGCTGCGGCGCAGGCGCTTTTAGAGTCAGGTCACAAGGCACCAGCAGCTGCATATCCCGCACAGCCGGAGCCTCTCTTGAGAACGCGGCCAGGTGCAAGTCGGCGTGAGACGGAAGATGCGTCGACTTTGGCTGCAGCATCGCCGCTGCCCGCGATATCAGACCAGGAGAGCCGGATTGCGGGGCTGGATGTGGCTCGCCCGGCTTTGGACGTGAGACTGGCCAAGCAACTGGATCTGGAGAACCTACCCTCGGCGACCCGCGCCGCCTTGGTACAACAGCTTCGGCCTCTGCAGGATCTTGGCCTGCTGCGGCTCCCACCACGCCAGGAGACAACCGATACATTGTCAGAGGTCAGCGAGACCGACAAAAGCCTGCCCGTCGCCTGGCGCACCACCGCGTGGGCCAAGTCCCCGCGCCCTGTGTCCCCAATTGCCGCCACTACTCGTCTGAACCGCAGCGTGCGTGCCTCACGGCGCGTGGCGGGGGCACACGTTCGGCTTCCGCAGCTCTCCCCCGTGAGGTATGATTGTCGTTGTCTTGTGGGAGTTCTAGCGCACCGAATGGATGATCTTCACGGTTGACGCTTGCGTTCATCACGTCGGATCGTTGTCTTGCACGTCTGATAGCGCCGAAACGCCAGTTGCACGACAACAACGACAATTTTCCCACGACGTCGCCGAGCTCGAGGCACGCGTCGGCCATGGGGACAGCTCGTTGGTCCATCGTGCCACCATGGCGCTCCGCGTCCTCTCAGACCTTGCAGAACAGGCCGGTAGTGAAGCTCTATCGGGCGTGGTTCATGAAGCTCGTGCGCTGCTTGACGCTCGTGATGCGCCCGACATGGCCGGCACCGTGGCTACCTTGCCCACCCTGGACGGTGCCATCGGCGAAGCACAACGTGTACGTTGCTGTGCCACCAGAACCTGTTTTTGGCCGTTGACATTGCTCAGCTTTGAATGCACTGAAGGTGGCATTTTGTGTTTGTTCGTCGTGTAGATGCAATACGAAATTTCGCGACTCAATGCCGACATTGAGCTGCAGATGGGCGATCTTCAGGCGCTGCAGACTGACATTCAACAGTGCGTATCGATCAAACTGTGCACTTTTTAGCGTCGGTCGTGTTGGCTATCCAGTTTTGTACCAGCTACAGAATCTGATTGTGTTGGACATCTTAGGGAAAGCGAGCGAATGCTGGCTCTCCGAGCCGCATGCGACAAGCAAACCGAGCTCATTGATCACGTCCGTCGCCGCTCTCAAAGCAACGGTACGTTATGGAAGACTGAATGGTGAAAGACTGAGCTGGCTTACTGGCATCAACGCTGCTGTGTGTGTACATTGGAACTGGGATAGGTCACGTCAAGCTGGACTTGATGCCTGCCGTAGCTCGTCAGCACGATCGTCTGATGCAGGTGGGGGAATTTGTTTTTATTCTTCTTTTTTTTGGATTGGGTTGTTGAAGTTGTTGAATTTTCCTTGGTATCGGTGGTTATCTCGCTCACCACAGACCGCTGCTCCTGGTTGGACGTTAGTACGCCCGTGAGCGTCGGCTCAATCAACGACGGCACGAGCTGCAACGGCAGCATTGCGTCCCCTTGAGCGTGTATCAATGGCTGGAAGACTGCTTGTCAGACGAGACCATGGCACTGCAACAAGCAGAGAAGGAGATTGAGCTCTTGCGAATCGAAGTCTCGCAGTTGCAGGCCCGCCACAAGCGGCACCACCGACATTTTGTCAACCTGCCCACGGTGGTGGCCGAGGACCATTCGACGGGCGAAGATGGCACGGACACCCGGCAAATCTCGCGGTCCCACTCTCCCACCACTACCGCCAACAGCCGACCCCAATCCTCCGGCAGCCACGCAACCATGGGCTCCAACTTGCCCCCCCTCTCCCCCGGTACCACCACCACCACCGCCGCCGCCGCTACCAGCAACCAGATCAACCCAGCCCACCTCCTCCGCCCCTAACGGATGGCGCCAAGCACCCAGTTGTCAGACAAAATAAAAACCCCGCTCACCATTGTCAGACAATTCAACATGTTGCAACTTCTTTCATCGTGACACGTGTGGGAGCGGCTTCATGGTGAGTTTAAGTGTAACGTTTGTTACAATTATAGCGTATAAAAGTGTGACTTTGGGGTCATTTTACGACTTGATCGACGGTGAGTGCAGAGACAGCGAAGGTGCGAGTGCTTCAGTGAGAGAGACGACCAAAGCCGCTTCAGTGCCATCAGCTTGATAAGGTGAAACAGAAGGGCAGTCAGAGAGTGACGCCAAGGCTGTGCACCCCCAGAGAAGGGCAGCCAAGGATGTGTCAGCAATGGCAGCCAAGGCTGGCGACGCCAGTGCGGCGGTGCGCCGGGCGCTTGCGTTTGCTCAGTGGTGCTTGTGCGTTCTTGTTGGCTCAACGTGCTGTGCGTCGAGCCGGGGCAGGGTTGCATTCATCTTACGGCGCCTCGGGTCAATGCACTGGCATTGCATTTTCTGCTTCTGCTGCTCCTGCTGCTGCTTCTTCTTCTGGTACAGCTAGCTCACTCGCTTCTCTCCCCGCGCGTGCGTGTGTGTGTCTGTGTGCGTTTGGCCCTCGTTGCGCTTTTGGGCTGTTTTGAACCGCGGCGTAGAACGACTTGCTTCTGCTTCTTCGTCTTCTTCTTCTTCGAGCATTACATCATTCACCATGGCAGCAATGCGACGTGTGGGACGAATGGCCGCCGCGCCTCAATTGGCCAGCCTCTTGCGCTCTCCGGCAACGACGACCGTGCGGGCTTGGCCCACTCTGGCTGGTTCCCGGGCGCAGCCGGCAACAGCGGCCCGCACCTTCATGAACTTTTTTAGTACCAGCAACAAGAAGCCACAGGACAACAAGGCTGAGCCTGCAGCCGCCGCCGAGGCGGAAGCCCAAGCCACCGAGCAACAGACGACCGAGGACGCAGCCGCCACCATGAACCCGGCCGAGATTGAGCAGCTCAAGACCGAGCTGGAAGCTGCCAAGGCTGCCGAAGCCGACCTCAAGGTACAAAGCCAACCCCGTATCGCCCAACATGGGCGGGGCTGACGCTCCCAGCACGCTGCTGCTAGCCGTTTTTCTGCATGTGTTGCCCAAGAGTTGATACGCGAATTCAACACTCTACTGCTTTCATCTCGTTCACAGGACAAGTATCTGCGGGCATTGGCCGATATGGAGAACTTGCGCCATCGCAGCAAGCGTGAGGTTCAGGACGCCAGCGACTATGCCATGCAGAAGTTTGCCAAGGACCTTCTCGAGTTTGCCGACAACCTCGAGGTATGCCTTGGCCTCTTTTCCGTGCAGCACCATAGCTCCTCGACTCGTTCGACCCCTGACCTATCAGTTCTGTCCTGCCCGTAGCGCGCGCTCGCGTATGTGCCTGAAGAGGCTCGCACCGCCGAGGGCAACACAGATTTGAAGAACCTGTATGAGGGCGTTGAGGGAACTCAGCGCCAGCTCCAACACGTGTTTGCCCGTTATGAGCTGCTGCCGGTGAACCCTCTGGGCGAGAAGTTTGACCCCGAACTGGTGAGTGTCGGGTGTTGCCTGTTGCCTGTGCTGCTTCCTCTCCCCACGTCAACCATTGGCAATCTGACCCGATTGTTGCCATGTCTTCGCTAGCACGAGGCCCTCTTCCAGGTTCCCGACCCCAACCAGGCCCCGGGCACTGTGGCTCAGGTCATGCACACTGGCTACACCCTCAAGGGTCGCCTGCTTCGCGCAGCTGGTGTTGGTGTGGTCGTCAAGGCCTAAGTTCCTTCTCCATCTTGTTTCGTCGGGATTTGGACGCACGGCTGTCTTACAACCTTGCCGCTCCCCTTTTTTTCTCTTTTTTCCCGCTTCTACTCGACTGTTGTTTTGCAATGAGTGCTTTTTCGGCTGCTGAGCTGGCCCCCTTCTCCTTTCCCTTACTTTTTTTTTTTTTTTTCCTTTCACTTTCTCGAGTGAGTTGTCCAATCCTGCTTCGAGGGCTTCTTGCATGATGAATAATAGCATGTGGTCATCGACAAGCACGACAATTGACATTGAAAATCAACTTCCCTGCTGATCATGTGGGCGTCAAAGTCAAGTTGGCAGCGCTGAGTGGAGGGGTGTTTCTGCTGCAGGAAGTCGAGGAGTTGCGAGTAGGAGCAGCGCACACGGGGGTGTCGTTGGCGAGCGTCTGTTGCTTCAAATTCAATTGTAAAGCATGCAGGCAAGGGCCCGCAGGAAAACTTCCACAAGACAGTTGTAATACACCAAAAGCCGTGACAGTACGCTCACGGAAAGTTGATGGCCCAAAGCGCTCATCATCCAAATTCAATCGCAGAGCAATGGCAAGAACCTATGTGCCTATAAAAATCGTTTGTTTATCCATAAACCCAGAGCCACTGGCGCGGCAGAGCGACTCTGGCGCGGCGTTTATTGATCAAGTCGCCTCGCGACAAAGAGGGGGGGGGGGCGGCACATTGTTTGCAGATTACATGAACCATGGATCGGCAATGGCCACACCCTGAGAGTCACAGCATGCGGCACGAAGCGCAGCGTCGGCGGAAGTGCCACGCAGCAGGGTTTCACGGGGATCCGCGCAACACTGCGCCGAGGCGGGGCAGACAAAGTTGACATCAAGCAAGCGACACAAGATTTCATCGGTAGCCAGACCGCGCAGCGTGGGGCTAGCGGGAACAGCAGCCAGATCAGCCATGGGGGCACGCAAGGCCAAGAGAGTATTGGACACGTTGTTTCGGGAAAGACAGGTCATGGAGGTCAGATCACATTCGCGGTCGCCGGGACAGCAATGGCCTTCAACGTCGCCACAGCACGTGGCATTGGGCAAGGGGCAGCAAGCCTGCGCGCCGTACTCGAGTTTACAGCAGGTCGTATTCATGGGGCATGCAGTTCCCTCTGCCGAACAAGCTTGTGTGCGCTCCTGGGGCAGCAGAGTCCAAGCGGCAGCGGCCGGCGCGGGGCCCGCACCGACCAAGGTCCAGGGCAAAGCCTCATCAAGAGTGGCCCGGGTACAGCCACCAGCGGTAGCATTGCAAACCGTACCCTGAGGGCAGCAATGCATCTGGTCTGCGCAGCAGTTGGCATCTTGAAGCGGGCAGCAGCCGTAGCCGCCATTGGGGGCCGAGCAGCAGGTGGTGGATTCAGCGCACTGCGACTTGTCTGGGCAAACCACGTTGGCGAGGGAGGTCATGATGTTCGAGGCTGGGCTGCGCACACCAGTCAGGGTGTTGACGCAGGTGCCATCGGGAGCACACTCGTTGCCCTCGGGACAGCAATGGTTGTTGTCACAGCATTGGGCGTCGAAGAAAGGGCAGCAGCCATAGGAGCCATCGGTGGTCAGGCAGCAAGTGTGTTCGGGGCTGCACTCGGAGCGGTGATCTGGGCAGATATCTCCAAGGCTTGATGCATTGCCCGTACGCGCACGCGCAGGCACCGGGGATTTGGCGCTGGCAAGGGAAGTCCAGGCGGGCATGGCGAAGACCGTGGCCAGGGATGAGATGCATTGTCCGTTGGAAGGGTTGCATGTGTGATTGGCAGGGCAGCAGTGCGCGCCGTCCTTGCAGCACACGCCATCGAGGTATGGGCAGCAGCCATAGCCGTCGGAAGACAGCTTGCAGCAGGTGTTGTTGGTGGGACACTTGGCCACACCACCGCCGCAAGTCACGTCCTATAAGATTGGATGCATGCAGCCAGAGCCGTGGAGTAACAGAAAGGATGGGTTAGAAGTAAAGTGCGGGGCGGCAGAAAAAGGCAGAGGGTGCTGAAGGATGGCACGATAGAGCAAAGAGAGAGGCTTGCGTACGCTGAGTTGAGGGAAGGCTTCAGGGGCGAGGTGCGTCAGAATTGCGGCGCCCTCGACACGACAGCTGGAGCTGGCCAGCAAGAGCGTCAGCAAAGCGGCCACACCGACCACGTCGGTAGCTCGTACAGACCCCATCCTTGGGTGTACACGCACGCGCAGTGAGACGAATGGAAACGAGTCAAGAACGACGGCAAGAGCAGCGACCGAGGGTCCAGCCGTTGAGCGTCCAAGCACGTTCCTGCCAATCGTACAAGAGTGAGTTGGACGCACGTCATAACATTGCGACAGCGTTCAGGGCCTCGACCCGTCCTCCCGCCAGGAGACACGTAAAATCCATGACCCATGGCTATAGCATCCCACACAGCGCAAAACTCACGGGTATCAGAGACAAACAGGGCAAACCAGGCCAAGCGCGCGTCCTGCCGCTGCCAAAAAAAAAAAAAAAAAAAAGGGTTTGAAGCGTCTTTTTTTTTTTTTTTTTTGGAGCTTTTTTCTTGCTTGACAGAAGGTGTTAGCAAGGTGAACGAAAAAATGAGAGAGAGAGAGAGAAGAGAGAGAGAAGAGAGAGAGAGAGAGAGAGAGAGAGAGAGAAAAGAGAGAGAAAAGAGAGAGAGAGGGAACAAAAGAAATGTAAGAGAACAAAAGTGACAAAAGAAATGTGAAAGAACAAAAGAAACGTGCGCAAAAAGAGAGAAAAGACACACACGCACACAAAAGAAATAAAAACAAAAGAAAGAAACGAGAACGAAAAACACAAACAAAGAACAAAAGAAAGAACAAAAGAAAGAACAAAAGAAAGAACAAAAGAAAGAACAAAAGGAAAAAACCGACGGTTGTGTACATCCGATGTGACATGTGCAAAACACGAAAGTACGAAACGTCACAACATCCAATGCAAGCCGAAGCGAAGGACAGTGTCGCGAGGGGGCTTGAGTGCAGGGAGGATGGGGGGGAGGCGGTGGGCGTATGAATGTACATGATTGTGTCTGCATGTTCATGTGACCGTGTTGGAGGTGCTGGTATGCGTCTGTGAGGATCAAGTCTCATTTCAAGTCTGAATTGCAACCTTCCTTTAGATTTAAAACTTTCCTGCGGCGGCTACCAGCCCTGACGACGACGACGACGACACTGGTATTGATAATGATGATGATGATGGTGTTGATGTTGATCGGTGAAAGTTGCATAGTTTAGTCGTTGTGATCAGTCTTGTACCCAGTCCAGGGTCGATGCGGTGCCAAGTGATAGCGAGCCCCGTGGTACACAAACGTCACCACGCCCATGTAGGCAGTGCGCGGCACTCCATCCTGGAAAGACACGCGAATTCGGTGGCAGCCATGAGAACAACTCGCATTCGCATAGAGTAGAAAAACGAGATGGAGTAAGATCATCCTCCTTGAAAGATTGGCCATTTACCTTCCAGTCGCTCATGATGCCCAGCGTTCGTGCCAACGTCTCAAAGGACTTTGGTGATGCGTAATCGTACTCGATACGATATTCTTGCAATGTGTCGCCGCGTCGCTCGCGCGCGGCCGACGCCGATAGCTGCACAGCCAGACACGTTTCATCGTCATGAGAATCCACAAGTGCGCTTCGACAGACGAGAGGTGCGCGCCGTGGACCAAACGTACCAGCTCGGCGGTTTCGTACACGCGCGTGATGAACGCGGGATCATAAATTTCCTTGGTCAGCGGGCTTGGATCGTGTTGCGAGAACGGAACCGACACCTAGGGATATCACGCAGACCGTTGGCATCAGTATGGTCACGCGAGCTTGTCGTCTACATCCAATCACATCAGCCATGCAAAAATGTCGCACCTTTGAAGGTTTGATAAACTTGAGGTGCTGGTCGTAAAACTGACCCTGGGACACACCAATTCTGTTCACGACAACAGCTCGTGAGCATGTGGAGAGAGAAAAAAAGAAGAAAAAGAAAAAGAAAACAAAAAGATAACAGAGACGAGTCAACGACGCGGGAAAACAAGTGGAGCCCGTGTCCTACCGGCCAAATGTACCCGTGCGAGGCACTTCGGGACGAATGCAAGCCCGATTCTTGCGCTGAGCGTTGTCCCGAATCCAGTCGTCCCAGAACGACTTGGGCCACTTGTCCCTCAACTGCGAAAAATAAACATGTTGTGAAGGCGCCTTGACGCCAACCACGCTTTTCTGAGCAAACAGAATTTATCACGTCAATGCAGAACGCACCTCGTCCCACATGTTTTTGCGAAGCAACCAGCCCAGGCCGCCGAAAAAGTCGGAGCGAAAGAGTGCAGCCGGATCTTTAACGTAGTTTTCCTTCCCGTTGTCGTTCCAGGCTAGGGGTGTTTGCGTGAGCGCACTCGGAACGTGATCTGGACCAGAAGCCGAGATGAACATGCAGGCGAGCAAAGCACTCACCACTGATGCACCAGAGCGTGGGATCGCGCTGCAGCAGCGTGTTGCCTAGCGTCATGTATTCAAAGAAATCCTAAAGCCAGCAAGGCCGTGAGCATTTCGAGCCGACTGAGTTGCGGCTGACAGGAGCCTGTGCGGACCAATCAACAACGCACGGGCGCAATTTCCAAGTCGTCCTCGACAATGATGACGGCGTCGTAATGTTTGACATCAAACATCTGAGTCAGGGCCCACTTGTAATGCCTACGGCAGAACCGTATTTGAGAGGAGCGCCAAGCAGCTTGAAATGGGACGGCGGCGACCGCCTACCGGCTGATTTTGTAGTAGCCCACAAAGCTCTGGTGACCACGCTCGACCTTTGGCGTTCCCAGATCAGGTTGCTGCAGCAGCGAATAGAAGAGATGTTAGGCTGGGTGAGCTGTTGGCCACGCAAAGCGTGCGTGGGAGAGCAACGCCAACCTCGATGAGCTGGACGCCATGCTGGCCATAGCGCTGAATGGTGGCCTTTGTCTCCGCGTGTCCGCAGTCTTGGCTCACGACGATGGGAAATTTGGCAGCCGAGGGGCGGTAGGCCAACAACTTGTCCAATGCCTTACTATAGGTGTGGCATAACGGCTGTGTGAAACCACGGACAGCTGCCCAGTCCATGACATGGGAGGGAGAGCAGGCCTAAACGAAGAGGAGGCCTGAACAGAGAGAAGGCGTGAGCCGAACGGACCTGACGGTGGGCCGGTTGCAGGCCATGACCACGATGGCGGCAACAAAATCCGAATCGGAACCCTTGTCAGCAAGGGGCGAATCTGGTTTGGGCGGGGGAGCGGGCACTTTGGCTGGAAGTGGCCGTGCTGGTGGTGGGGCCGGGACCGGAGGATGCACGGGGGCTGGCCGCGGCGGAGCCTTGTGCAGAGCCTTGGCCTGTGCCTTGAGGCCGGCGACTAGACATTGTTGAGCGCGAGGTTTACGAGAGGGATGAGACGAGCGATGAGCGATGAAGTGGTTCAGATGAGACGCCGTTGATGGGCGGCTTGATGCCACAAGCCAGATGGCAAGTGATCGTACCTTGTGCCTTGTGCTCGGCGTGACGCTGTTCAATCTCCCTGAGCGCGGCCTGCGCCTCTTGAATCTGTTTTGCCAACGAAGCAGTGAGTGCGCCATGCGGCAGGGATGCATTCAGACAGAGCACGCACGTTTTCTTCGGCTTTGGCCATGGCAGCTTGAACATCTTGATCATAGGATGGAGGGTCTTGAAGCCGTTGAACCTGCTGTTGATGACGGGGACACCCTCGATGAGCTCGGCGAGGGGCGGGGGGGAGCTACGGCTGAGGCATGCCCAACATGGACAAACCTCGTCATCAAGATGCTTCCACTGCTCGTTGGCCGGGGCAGCCACGTGCTGCAAGTTTAATAGCAAAAGACCGACGACCATGACCATCAGCACCATCGTCACCACGCGTGATGCCGCGGTCCCAGCCCCGTTTGACGGAGCCAGCGCCCCGATCCGCCGCCCCATGGTTCCACATGAAATTTAAAAAAAAAAAAAAAATGAAAACGAGCCATGCGATAGTGCGATAATAGTTACACTTTTGGGTTTGAAGAAGAAGAGCAGAAAGTTTATTTAAGAGGTGCGTCTGTCCCTGTCCCTTTCTCTCTCTGTCTCTCTCTTTGCTGTCTGTCTCCTTTCTCTTTGCGTCTGTCTCTGTCTGTCTCTCACTGTGTCTCTCTCACTGTGTCTCTCTTTGCGTCTCTTCTCTCTCTCTCTCTGTCTGTCTCTGTCTGTCTGCTCTCTCTCTCTCTCTCTCTCTCTCTCTCTCTCTCTCTCTCTCTCTCTCTCTCTCTCTCTCTCTCCTTAAGTACCAGTTGTCATTCAAAATCGCAACGTCAGCCTTTGACGCACTTTCTGCACTTTACCACACCTTGCCCTCTATAGCTTCAAAGGGCTATTGGTATAGTGTGTGACGCTGAACGCCCTTTCCCTTTGTGGCCGTTAAATTAAAAGAAAAGAGAGAGAGAGAGAGAGAGGTACGTGACCGCCGTCCCCCGTCATCCCAAGTGGCCCTGACCGTGGTGGCCTCCGTCTCCGTCGCCCGTCTCCGTCTCCCGTCTCCCCGTCTCCGTCTCCCGTCTCCCTGTCTCCGTGTCCGTGGTGGTGGTTAGTGGCGGGTGGGGGGAGTTGGCGTTGATCTGCATTTGTTCGTGCCGGTTGGGGGGTTTTGTTGTTGGTGTTGTTGCGTTTGCTCGCGACCGAGACGCGCGCTGCTCTCTCGCTCTCTCGCTCTCACGCCATTCGCGCTCTCGCCGCTCGCTCGCGCACTCTCTCGTGTCGCTGCTGCTGCTGCTGCTGCTGCCGACTCGGTCTGGGCTGTACGCGTCTGCTTCCATCGCGGTTCATGCTGGCTAGG
>NW_001865063.1:616565-655446 GCF_000002865.3 Monosiga brevicollis MX1
CGACTCTCGCCACCACCGCCGCCACCATCTCGGAAGCATCCTTGGCCAACAATGCGGTGACAACCCTGGCAGCCAACTCTGCCACAACCCACCCGTCTCCGAAACCCAACCCCACTGCCACTCCGGCAACAAGCGCTAGCGCACAACCCTCTGGCCCCGCCGCCGACCCCCAACCACCCCTGACGACGCAGCCACCCGCCCCTTTGCTCACCAACACACCAGCAGCACAGTCTGATTCCTTGCACACATTGGCCTCGCAAGGGCCCTCACACACGAAAGCCGAGACGCCCCAGCCCCCCGGCTCCTCCAACTCCAATCCAGAGGCACGCCTCAACTTGGAAGGTCGCGTCAATGTACCAGCCACCATAAATCCCTCTCCACAAAATGAGGCTGCCCCGCCCTCCACCCAAGCCTCGACGGGTGGCCTTAGCCTAGGCGCGGGCCAGAGCCTGAGCACCGCCAATCCCACCCCTGCCGCCGGCTCCCCTCATCAAGGTCCCAGTTCACAAACTGCCGGCCAAACGGGTATGGCAACCGCAACCGCTCCTGACACTGTTGCCGCCACCCAAGCCCCGCCCTCAAGCACCCAAGCCCCGCCCCTAGGTCACCAGGGTGTCAGCAGCACCCTGGGCCAGGGTACAAGCCTCGGTGCAGGCCTCAATCCGGGCGCCACGGGCCAAAGCAGCCTGGGCCAAGGCACCAGCTTGTCCACACTTCAGGTCCCCTCGACCTTGCCAGCTCAGGACAACACCAATCCTACAAAGCCTGCCTCTGATCCTTCCTCTTCAAATGAGGATAGCGGTTCAAGCTCAGACTCCTCCAGCAGTAGCTCCTCGGGTTCCTCCAACAAAAACCAGGGTCCACCTGCTGCACCAAATGCGCCTTCAGCCAGCAACAACGCCGCTGGCACCCCACCGACTGCCACCGTCGTCCCCATGACAAACACCGCTACCACCACAACAACAACAACAGCTGCCACCGCGGCTACCCAAGGCCCATCCACCAGCCTGCAATCATCCCTGGCCGTCTCCGCCCCGAACAATGGCCCGAGCCCAACCAGCCAGACCTCATCACTCGCCGCTGCCACAGCAGCCGTGGACGCCAGACTGCAACAGCTGCGACAGCCCCTCCCTGCTCAACAACAGCTCAGCCCTCTTCAACTCCAACAATGGCACATTTTGCAAGCTCATCGACAACAGCAACAACAAAAGCAACAGCAACAACAAGAAGAGCAGATTCGTCAGCAGTCACAACAGCCGCCACAACAGCCACCACAACAGCCACCACAACAGCCGCCACAACAGCCACAACAGCAACCCCAGCCACAGCAGCCAGGCGTCGGACCCCAACCCAGTCACGCCCCAGGCTTGGCCAGCTCTGTCGCCGGTCATCCCGCTGGCACCGGCCTGGATGCCCCTGAATCCAACGTTACCCAGGCCCTGAATCGTCTTCGGCAGTCCTTTGAAGAAGCCAGCAGCAAGCTTGTCGCACACCACAATCAAACTCGTCGTCAAATTCAAGAAATTGAACTCGTGCTTCAGAACTTCGCTGCTCGAGGCAAGACTGCCACGACGGACGAGGAGTGCCTGCGATTTCAGCAAGCTCACCAGAAACTTCAGGCGCAACTTACCAAAATTAATAACAGGTTCTTGCAATGCCGGCAACAATACGAGGATCAACACTCGATGCTGGTCAAAACCTCGGCAGCTCAGCTGACCAGCAAAAGTTCGCCCGCGCCTTCTGATGCGGTGGCTCGGCTTCATCAACAGCGATCCCTCATGCAACAGCAACAACAGCGACAACAAGCACCACTGTCGCAACAGTTTGTGCCATCGTCATCCGCTCGTGCCCCGCCGACACCTTCCATGGTGTCTACTCTTGCAGCGCCGGTCGCCGCGAGTACAGGCCCTTCTCTCACTTCGGCTCAGGCCACACAAATGAAGGAACAGCTTCTCGCACAACAACGCTTCGATCAGCAGCAAAAACTCCATCAACTTCACCAGTATCAGCAGCAGCAACAACAACAACTGCTGGCACAACAGCAGTCGACCCAGCAGTCGACCCAGCAGCCTCCAGCATCAACGCAGCAAGCTGAAATGTCTCAACCACATCAGCAGCCAAATACCTCACTCGGTCAAGCCCAGGCCGTCTCTGCGGCCGGCCCATCGTCCGCAAGCAGTGATACAGGCGCCCAGCAACAGCGTCTCGGCACTCGTCCCACCCCTGCTCCCACCAATCCAGGTTGGTTATTTTGATTTTGTTACTCACCTCACCAAACTGCAATATATTGATAGACGTCTTTCTCTGTCCATCTAGGCATCAAGGCTTCGCGATCTGCCTCTCGAAGCTCTTCTCACAAAGGATCGCCAGATACCAAAGCCCGCACTGGTCAGTTTTTATTTTCGTCTCCCTTTTTTTAAAAGGGGAGGGAGGGTGTTCATTTGATTTTGATCTTTCTCCGACAAAAGCTTGTTTGCGTGACGCTGATCCTACGTTGAATCTTGGTTCCACTGCAGCGCGTGCGAGTGTGGGTGGCAAAGGGAGTAAAAGTGGTGCTAAATCATCTGCCACAGGCGCCGATTCTGCTTCAAAAGAAGCTGATGCGGCGTCCAAATCCAGCAAGGCGACGACGGTAGGTCCCCTCGGGTTCAGATTTGAGTCGCACATGCAAAGTAACCGACCTTGAGTGCGTTTTGTACCAAACTTAAGTTCCCCCCCCCGCCCCCTTTTTTTTTTTTTTTTCTATTTTTCTCTTTTGTTGGGATGGGGTTTTGTTAGTCGACGCTCGCCACTCCTTTGCCCGACTGGATCAACGATGGGAATATTGGCTATGCCGAGCAGCAGCACGAACAACTCAAGGTTTGACCCGTTGGATTTCTGCCACCGTGCCGTGGACGCAGGCTTCTCAATAGCAGCGTGTTATATCTCCCCATAGAGCCAAATCACAGCTTATCGCACCATTGTCAAAAACGAAGTTCTCACCCCCAGTATCCTCAAGAAGCTAGAGTTGGAAAAATATCCCATCAAACGCGGTGAGTCATTGCGCTGCAACCCTGTCTGTTGTCGTTCCCGTACTTCCTGACTTCGCTCGTTCTCTTTTTATCTTGCTTTTTCTTGCTTTTCAACTCAAAAACTACAGCCGTTCCTGAGATCAAGGCCCAGAACCCACAAGAGGTGGCCATTCCACCGCCCATCACGGAGCTAAACTTTAACCGTCCAGGCATGGACCAACCGTACGTCACAAACTGCTGCTTTCGTTCGCCTTCCAGACTTTCGACGAGTGCTGATCAACCTCGGCTGCTAGGCTCAACAAGCAAGTGCTGCAACAGCAGTACTTGGCCAGCATCGATAGCCGCATGGAAGTGCGACGCAATGTTCTGCGTCAATGGCGTGCTGAGGTGTGTCCGTCCTATCCGCGCCTCAGCAAGCTCGATGGTGCTATACATGCAGCTGCTCCGACATACCTGATTGGTCCCTTTGTGTGTCACTCAGCTCAAAAATGACGTCCCGAAAGCCTGGCCGGGCCACCTTGAAAGCAAGGCTTTTTCTCTGCTGGAGGTTTGTGGCACACGTGCACGCCTTCACTGGCCTTCGGACGCATCTGATGTCTGCTGAATTTGCTCGGTCTTCTTCCCGACTCCGCCAACCTGCACTTGGGCGTTAGTTTCAACGCGATCTGCGTCTCAAGCTTTCATCTCTGGAAAGATCCCTGGAGGCTCCAGTCCTGGCTTCAGCGCTTCACCGTCGCTCGCAAGCTGGGCTCGCACGCCGTGACATGGCCAAAGTCAAGGCAAGCTATGTCTCCTTTGCCGCAATCCCCCCCCCTTTCTGTCATGCGCACCGATGCGTGTGCTCATGGCTCCTCTGGCACTTAGGCTCTTGTGAAGCAAGTTGCTGAACACCATAAAGCGTTTCGTGAATTCCATCGCGGGTTAGTGGCTCTCCCAGCAGCGCAAAATTCACTTCACACTGCGCACTCTATGCTTGTACTCACTTGTCCCGCTCGCTTTTTGAATGTAGGGTTCGACGCTCCGTGTCTTCACAAGCTCGTCATGTGACAAACTATCACGACAAGCGCGAACGCGAAGAGCGCAAGTACGTCTTTGGGCGGTGATCCACCTGACTCCAGTGTGCTCCCCGCGCTTGGCTCATGCGATAAATTGCACCTTTTGCACCATGTGGCCGGATACCACTGCAATCGCTGATAGGCGCGAACAAGAGGCGACAAAGCAGCGCATGAAAATGTTGATGGAAAAGGACGAAGCAGGCTATCGCGCGGAAATTGCCAAGGGCAAGAATGAGCGTCTCAAGCTCCTCCTCAACAAGACTGATGAGCACATGAATCTCATGAAGAACATGGTGTGCCCCTTGCCGCGCTGGTGGCTCAGAACAAGCTCTTTGCCTTGCATTTGCTCACCCGAGTGCATGCTTGCAACAGGTTCAACAACATCAACAAGCAGAGCGCGCCCGTCGCCGAAGCACTGCCGATGGCCGAGACGAAGACGATGATGAGCCTCGCCCCACTGTCATGGTGCCCCTGCCCAGCGATGCCTCAGCGAGTTCCACTACGGAAGCAGGCGCCTCAGGTTTGCCAACGTTGCCGACCAACTGCGTGTCTCTTCGTGCTGCACGTGTCGACTGATGTCTTGTTCATGAAATTGCCTTGCACGTAGCGGAAACGAGCATCAAGGATGTCGAGAGCATTGCCGATCTCGAGTACGAGGACTTGATTGCGTTGGGCTGCTCGCATGCCTCTTTGTGCTTCTGTCGGGTCTTATTCTTTTGTGCTGTGTCATGTCCTACAGAGATGAGTTTGGCGCAGGTCACATTCTCAAGGAGAAGGTGCAGCAACCCAGCATTCTGGTCGGCGGCACGCTGAAACCCTATCAACTGGAAGGTAGGCCCAGGACTCTATGCCATCAGCAGCTATTCTGAGCCGAACTCACACATCCAAACACTTGTCTTGCAGGCCTTGAATGGATGGTCTCGCTATACAACAACCAGCTCAACGGCATCCTGGCCGACGAGATGGGATTGGGCAAAACTATTCAGGTAAACCCTGCACCACGACCTCTATCAATTGTCGCTGTGCTGACAAACCCCGCTTTTGCTGGACGTAGACCTTGGCCCTCATCACTTACCTCGTCGAATANAAGGTACGTGTCTGTTGAGATGCCCTATGCAAAGGCGTCCGTGGGCGCTCAACTTGTACAATTTGGGCTCCTGGTTGTAGAACAATTTTGGGCCTTTTTTGATTGTCGTGCCCTTGTCAACTCTATCCAACTGGTCCAACGAACTGCAACGTTGGGCGCCTTCGCTTCGCGTCATCGTGTTTTGGGGCGAACCTGAAAAGCGCAAGCAACTTCGCCAAGAGGTTTGTGCCCTCCTCTCAACAAAGCCCCGCCCCTTGCTGCCCTGTCATCAGATGGTGCGGTGTCAAGCATACTTTGCGGTCTTGATCCTCATTGTGTAAACTCGGGTCTTAGGTCAAGGCCGGTCGCTTCAACGTGGTGCTGACTACATATGAAGTAATTTTGAGAGAAAAAAGTATGGTCATTGGTTGTTTGTCCATTGTTGGGGTGGCAAGTGCGACCCCTCTCACACCATTCCGCCTGCGCCAGGCTTGCTGGGCCGCATCACGTGGCAGGTGATGGTGATTGATGAAGGTCATCGAATGAAAAATCATCAATCAAAGCTCTCACAGGTTGGTGTTTTTTTTTTTTTTTTTTTTTTTTTTTTTTTGTTTTTTTTTTTTGTTTTTGTTTTTTTGTGATTGAAGCGCGAGTCAGTACGTTTGCCTCATCTAAAGGAATTCGTACCGACACCCACGATAGACGCTAACACAACATTACACGACGCTGCGACGCTTGCTGTTGACTGGCACCCCGCTGCAAAACAATCTGCCTGAACTCTGGTCCCTTCTCAACTTTCTTTTGCCTACCATTTTCAAGGTCAGCTTCTGTCCTGCCATAGAGGACGAGCGCACATGACAAACAACAAATCGCGCTGATCTCTGATTCTTTTTCTAGAGCATGGCCAACTTTGAAGAATGGTTCAACAGTCCCTTTGCGTAAGTTGATGGAAGCCACTTTCTGCGCAGGCGTCGCTAAAGTTGTGCTGGCATCTTGCTCATCAACATGGCAATGGCAGGGGAAGCAATGAAACCCTCGAACTGAGTGATGAAGAGAAGATGCTTGTGATCCGCAAGCTGCACAAGGTTCGCTTGCAGTTGTTGTTGGCTCTTCATCACCTGACGTTGAAACGTGAGGCCGGTGTTCTGACGCCTCAAGTTGTTCGACTTTTTTGCAGGTCTTGCGACCTTTTCTGCTGCGCCGTTTGAAGAAAGATGTGGAGACGCAACTTCCCGATAAAGTTGAACACATTCTAAAGGTTGAGATGTCGGCCCTTCAACGTCAGCTTTACAAGCAAATGCATGTACGTGATCACCATTCGTGTCTCAAATTTGGAGAACATGACGATGCAGTATGCATTATTTACCGTGCGGCTGCCTGCTCTAGAAATACAATGTCATTGTCACGGGCGACATGGCCAAGAAAAAAGCCCATGGCCTGCAGAACACCATTGTGCAGCTGCGCAAGATCTGCAACCACCCTTTCCTGTTTCAAGAAGTCGAGCAAGATTTCTCGACACATGTGCATCAAAAACCAATCGCCATCCAAGACGGTGAGCGCTCCTACAACAAAAGAAAAATAGCAAAAGACCCGCAGGGTGTCACATGCGAGAAGAAACTCAAAGCCTGCCCTGATTGCCGATGTCTGTCTCATGGCGACATTTTTCTTAGTGGATCTGTGGCGCGTGGCTGGCAAATTTGAGCTGCTGACGCGCATGTTGCCCAAGCTCAAGGCGACTGGACACCGAGTGCTTATCTTTTGCCAAATGACCAGCCTCATTACCATTCTGGAAGATTTTTTCCCACTGATTCAAATTCGATCCATGCGGTACGTGTGATTTCTAGTGGCGCTGTGTTCTCCCAGCACCGTGGTTGCCGTCTTCCCGTTTTGTCATGATTGCAGAGGCTCTCCTGAATAAATGTGCTTTGACCGTGGAACGATATAGACTGGATGGTGCCACCAAGGCAGACGAACGCGCTTCTTTATTGCAACAGTTCAACGCTGCTGATTCCGACTATGATGTCTTTGTGCTCTCGACTCGTGCGGGTGGCCTCGGGCTGAATCTTCAGACAGCCGACACCGTCATCATTTTTGACTCCGACTGGAACCCTCATCAGGATCTTCAAGCGCAGGTGCGTCCAGCGGCGTAAACCATGATGGCGTGGGAGTTGCAGGAAGGTGGCACTATTTCTGCATTTTTGACCGCGCCGGCACACTTGTACCCAGGATCGTGCGCATCGCATTGGACAGCAAAACGAAGTGCGAGTCTTTCGTTTCGTCACAGTTCATAGGTACGTACTGTGATCTTGGAGCCGACCGAGACGTGTGCATTTCAAAGTCGCCGCTTCCTCATCTTACCCCTTGCCCCAATGCAAAACGTCAAAAAAAAATAATCTCGATGGCAAATCACTGCAATGATTAGCGTTGAGGAATCGATTCTGGAGGCAGCCCGCTTCAAGCTGGACGTTGACCAAAAGGTGGGATGAGCTGCCACGAATTTCGGACTCATTTGTTTGTCTTCTTCTCCGTGTTCACTGGTACATGCTCAACACGTGTGGTTTGATAGGTCATTCAAGCAGGCATGTTTTCAGGCCAAAAGGTTGACGCCAAGGTCCGCCAGGACTATCTGAAACAGCTCCTTGAGAACGAGCGGGTTGATGACGACGACGACGACGGCGAGGAAGAATCGGAGACTGTGACGTATCAACAGCTGAACCGGATGATGGCCCGAAATGAAGAAGAGTTGCAAACGTATAACAGGATGGATGAGGTACGAGGAAGCACATGGAGCGAGGGTTGATGGTTACAATTATTTTATCTCTCTCTCGGGGCGCTGTCTCTCTCTCTCTCTCTAGCTAGGAGATCAGGACGCCGTGTGCAGGAATGAATGTGCACATGCTCACGCTGCCGTATGTTGGTTTTGAATAGGAAATGAATGAAAATGACAAGCATTGGCAGAATGAGAGACGCCAGCAACGCCTGGTTGCCATGAGCGAGCTCCCGAAGCACTTTGTAGGTCTTTCGAGGCTTTGCCAAAACTCTTCTCGATTCTTCTTTGCTCTGGCTTACAATTCCTTTTTTTTTGCCTGTTCTCCTCCCACTCTTTAGGTCGACGATCGCTTTGTCAAGTCGGTGTCCGACTCTATCAAGGGCAAGACGGTTGAGCCTCTAGCCGCGCATCGAAAGCGTCGCACGGTCAATTATGCAGACGAGCTGACGGAGGAGCAGTGGCTGGCCAAGGTAGAATCGGGCGACATGGCGGAGGAGCTCGAAGCAGAACACGCGGCAAAGCGCAGCAAACTTGATTTGGAGAACACTGATTCTCAAGACGGCATGCGTCTGAGTTTCACAGCCGCTCTACGAGGCGATGAAAACACAAACGATGGTCTTGGTGCGTTGATGTGCCTCGCTCCACTAGCAATCGTAACGGAAGTTTTCGTCGTGCAGTAGCGCCATGCATAAACGTCTTGAACCAGCTCATCAGGGTCACATTTGTACAGGCACGGAATCTGAAGCGCCCAAGGGCCCGGATGAAGAAATGGATCCTGAAGCTTTCAACTCCCTGTTGACGTGTATTGACGATGCCATCGATCGCCAGGTAAGCGCGTGCGCTTGTTTTATCCTCTCTTCAAGCGTCCAATGCCCATTGCTAAACAATTGTTCTTTTTTTTTTTTTTGAAATCATTGGCAGGCGCGTCCCTTGGCCGATGTGTTGAATGTGACACTCAGAGACCTGCCTCCGCCAACCAAGAAAACGCGGTGCGCTCTTTTGTCATCCCGTTTGCGCTGTGCTCGATGATTGGGACTGATTTTTATGGCCCATTCTTGTGACCTCAGGCCCATGCTCGAGAGCATGGATGAGCTTCGCCAGCTGGTATCCGAAGGAGCCTACCGAACGCTGGGAGAAATGCGCCACCATGTGACTGCCAAACTCGACTACATTTGCCAGCATTTTGATGACGATGATCGCGTACGCACTGTGTGGTGGCGGGAAGGTTTTGCTTGTGAGGAGATTTGGAGGTTGAAAGAGGGTACTCACCATTGCATTTTGTGTCGGCAGCGCCACCACGATGCCATGCAGCTCAAATCCCAAGTTGAGCGGTTTGTGCAAGAAGAGTATTCGGCCGAGGGCGAAGAGAGCACTGCCGGCGATGAACTGAATCTGGATGTGGACGACCTGGATGGGGATGCAACCCGCGATGACCTTCCCGAGGAGGGCGAAGATGAGGACGATGAGGGCGGCGACGAGGACCTCGAGGATGAGGACCACATTGCCGAGGCGGGTCAGGAGGACGAGGAAGCTGAAGGTACGCTCGACATTGGGGGGGACGAGGATGGCAAAGCTGTGCAAGAGAACAACAACGATAACCACGAGGATGGCGAAGATGAACCGGCTGTTGTCCTGGACGACACGGACGATGTTCTTGATCTGGATCTGTCCGACGACGAAGAAGCAGAAGAGGCTTGAGTATCCTCAGCATCAAGTCGCGCTAGAATGCGCCTATCATGATTTTTTCGCTCCAGATACCGTGCACTGACATCATTTTTACCATTTGCCTTGCTTGTTTTTATTTTCTGTTTTCTTTCTCCCCACAACCGTCACATGTGGCTCTTTTGGAACGATCTGTCACCTTGTATGACCTCTCGATTTGGCTCTTTCCGACCCGAGGCCGGCGGCTCTTGTTTTGCTCATAAGTTGTTCGCTGCATCGAGGGGCGCAGCGTTGATTACAACTACATTAACAAGTAGTTTTTGCATGTTTCTTGTTTGTGCTCATGAGTTATATGATTGATGGTGTTGTTAAATTTAAGCATGTAAAAAGAAAAATTTCGACCTTGAATTTCCTTGAATTTTTTCTGAAAAAAAAAAAAAAATACCAAACCAAACCAAACCAACCGAATCGGTTCAAAGGTTGCGGGGGGTTGCGGTGATGGTTGCCCGGGGCCGCCTTAGTTTGTGCACCGCTCACTTGACAAGCCACACGCAAAAAGGTGCTGAATTTTTGAATTTTTTATGGGTGATCGAGAGAAGAATTTGAGGAACGAACGTAAAACGTGACATCGATTGATACCAAGTTTTAAAAAATATGAATGTATTACGACAGGATTAGGATTAGAATTAGCCTGTTTAGGCAGCTACAGCGAGAACTCCATGACCCCAGCTTTCAATTCGCGTCATCATCTGCGGCGAGAGCAGGATTTCGTCAAGGAGGCATCGTGAACGAGCACCCATAAACCTGAAACAAGGATTCGGAAACGGCGTGTGCGTACCTCTGGCCAGGTTAAGACGGCGGTGGAAGACGTCTCAGCCAGCACGGCCGGTGTTCCCGCTGGCACGGCACACATGCTTTCAAGACGAGCCATCATCTACGTGCAAAAGGGCATGCAAACGGCAGTGGTCATGAGGTTGAGCAAAAGTGGCGCAGTGGGAGGAAGGTCCGTTGAAACACCGGCCCTTACGTCGTGTGACCGGAGAAGTGCCACAGTCAGCGCAGGGTGGGTGGGCAGATCCTTTTTGTCGGCATTGCTGTTATTGCCTGAATCATTGGACAGGGCAAAAAGGGTTGCTTTTTGTGAGCTTTGCAAGCACTTTGATTGCTTGCTCCAGTCGTTAAAACGCCCACGAGGCGGCAGCTGCAGCGATAGACAAGGGGTTCATACCATCATCACCATCACTGTGCCGGGGACTGATGGTGGGGCTGTGCTGTGGACGGGTGCGTCGATGACGATGCAAGTTGGCAGTTCCGTAGATTGCGGAATGAAGCTGTTGATGAGCCAGGCTCGCCCGGCGTCTCGGTTCGAGCCTGGTACTTGGCTTGGTGGTGACCATGTGGCGGGAGGCTGACACCGCGCTCTTGGTGTGGGCGCTCGCACTTGTGAGAGTCCCAACAGCAGCGGTTGATAGTCCATCGAGTCCACGGTTGCCGGACTGGCCACGTGGACTAACGACCGGAAATCCATGCATAGAGCGGCGTCTGAGACCTTGACGAGGCAATCCTTGCCCAGGCAGAGCCTCATGGTGGTTGGCGTGTGGATCTACTGGCCGTGTCTTGTGGCTTTCATGTGCTTCAGATCTTGGCAAGGGCATTGGAAGGCGGGCAGGCATGGAATGGCGGAAGGGTTGGGCACGATGCAGGTGTGGGCTTGGGCCTTGCGGACGGTGTGCTTCCGAGACCTCGTGGCATGGATGGGGCGCTTGGTCAAGAGGCATGACGCTGGCCGGGATCAGTAGGGGTGAGGATAGGGTTTGGTCTGGCATGCCAGACAGTGGCAACTCAAGATGGGCTAGATGATGGTCAAGAAAACAAGTCACAATTTAAAAGGTGAGAAATGAAGAATCGCCTGTGATGAGACATGATATAAGTACACGCGGTGCAACGCACCAAAGATATCCGAGGGTCGGAAAGCAGCGTCATGATGGGGGTTCGAGATCAAGGGGGGGCTGGACCGGCTCTTATCCAGAAAGGGTGTTGCCGCGCAAATGTGCGGGGGCGCAGGAGGAACCACAATTAAAGGCTCAATCTCATAAGGCTGGAGGTGGCCAGCGGGAGACACGGGTTCACGCGCCAGCGGGTTTGCCACATCCATCATGGGCGTCAAGTCGTCATCACTGTGTGCGGTTGACAATCGGGGCTGATGTGATGGCAAGAAACCCGACAACGCCGAGGAGACACGGGGGTCTGATGGTGGGCAGCGCAGCAGCAGGGGAATGACAGGTGGCGGTGAGGATGCCAACCACCAATGACAGAGATGGAGCGGGTATGCCAGCAAGAAGGCGAGCAATACACACTGGAAATGTCGGGTTGAGGAATAACGATACCGTCATCCTGGGTCAGAGGTCTCTGCTCTTGCTTGGCCTGCGGACGAGACATGCAGGATTGTGATGAGAGCCATCAGGCACACCTCAACAGCGATTGGTCAGTGCAAGGCCTTTGGATTCAAACCTGAGGGACAGGCTTTAACATTGAATCGATGGACACCTGAAAGAATTTGGAACGGTTGTGGACATGAATCTGTGGTCATGGTCTGCTGCTCGATGACGCAATGGCTGCCTGCACGGGGAGTGGCACAGACCTGGATACCGGCGGCTTGTTCGCTGGGCGGTGCTCGTACGTGGGTTCGTGTTGGTTGCAGCTGGGACAGGCACCAGGGGTGAGCGTTGCGAAGGACGGCCGCCGTTGCAACAAAGGTGGCTGAGTCGAGGTGGACTTACTCGACGATGGATGTGCGAGCTAGCATTCCGTAGGTGATCGTCGGCAAAGACATCGGCGTAGGCAGGTGGTGGGGTGTGAAAGAAAAACCTTTTGGGCTGTGGGATATGTTGAGTTTCCACCAGGTCGTAGATGCGACAGCAGATTATCAGGGGTCGCATGAGTAGGTGCTTTTTTTGGAACCAAAGCGCGGCGAGGAGGCCCGCGTTTTGTGTCATGTCAATGCCAACTCGCTGGCGTCAGTTGGAAAGGCGCTGGCCGTACCTGCACGGATCCAGTGCTGCTGCAAATTGAATTGTGGGAAGTGTCTGCACTCATGGGCGACCCCGAGTCGATGAGATGTAAATCGGTGAGTTGTGAGTCTGACGGCGGGGTCACGCACCGGCGCTGGAATTAAGCTCCCGGTCGGGCTGGGCCAAGTCTGTGGGCCGAGAGGAACTTCTTCTGGCGGCGGATGACTGGTGCGGTCGCTTCGGAGTGGCAAAGAGCCGGGGACCTGGGCGCAGCCGGGGGGGGGGGGAGTGCATCAGGGGATGTTTTGGAACGGGCGCAAAACCGTTGGTGCCTGCAAGGGTTGGGGCAGACTGAATCGGAAGGCTGGGGACGCACCTGGTTGCAGAAACGAGTCGAGCACGTTGTGGTGCTGCACGCTGGCCTGGAGGGGTGTGGCGAGGGGTGGTGCGGGGCGAGGGAATGAGAATAAAGAAAGGACGGCGCGCGCGGGTGCAGGGCCTTGGCATGGGGTGCTCTGGTGCAAAGCGTACCTCGTGGCGCATGGCAGCGGGCAGGGACCTTGAATGAAACCTCTCGATGGTTTGTCATTCGACTTGCGGTGGCGTGGGATATGGGTTGATCGGAAAGAGGGCGGGGAGAAGAATACACAGCAGTGGCGCTCGGGGCCACGGCGTGTGGAGAGGAGGTTGGTAAAAGGCAGGTACGGCGAAAATGACAGTCAAGGCCGCGGCCTGGCCAGGCCCGGTCAGCAGGTTCAGATAGCCAACAGCAAGAGAGTCGGGTCACAAGTCAGAGCAAGCGGCCGGGGCTGGATTGACCGTGCCGTTTGTGCGTGGGAAATACAAGACGCCTCCGAGGCGGTCACGGTGGCGACCGGGCGGATCGGTGCTGCGCGCAGTGGACTTGCGATGTGCTTAAGTGAGCAGGCTGCTGCGGCAAGCAAAGCTGGATGGAGAGCAGATGCGCATGTGCGAGGGGGACGGGGGGTCGCTTGGCTCCACGTTTGGGTAGCGGTTGCGCGGTGTTGATGGGGGGTCATCGACAACGAGAAGACCCGTTTGGGGTGCCTTGATGCTGAGACAAGCGGGGACATGTGCAGAAACAAGCAGCGTCTTCAGTTTGACCGTTTCCAATGCGAGCTCGGAGGGCAAACTTGTGATGACAAGGGCCGTCTGCCAATGTCCCGAAAACCAGTTTTGCGTTTGTGGTGGGTGGGAGCTGAGCTGTTGAGGGTGGGTTTAACGGCCGCGCGAGGGACATGAAGCACCGTTCCTAAGCGGCTGGCTCTATCGGTGGGGGAAGGCTGGCCGTTGAACTGGGCAACGCTTCTCCCACAACCCACCCCGCAGCAAACCCGGGTGACGCTTTGCCCCAGGTCACCCCACAACCGCACCACCTCCCATGCAACCTCGTCCCCGACCTCGGCGGTCCTCTGCCCCACAATCCCTCCCGTTCTCCCGCAACCCCTTTAAATCCTCTGTGTGTGTGTGTGTGTGTGTGTGTGTGTGTGTGTGTGTGTGTGTGTGTGTGCATGCAAGTAAGCAAAATTTGAAGAAAAAGGCAGGACATCGAGTTGGTGTTTGTGTTTGTGTTTTTGTCTCTGTCTCTGTCTCTGTGTCTCTGTCTCCGTCTGTCTCGGTTTCTGACTCTGTTTTGACTCTGTCTCTGTTTCTGTCTCTGGTTCTGTTTCTGTTTCTGTATCTGGCTCTGTATCTGGCTCTGGCTCTGTCTCTGACTCTGTCTCTGTCTCTGTCTCTGTCTGTGTCTCTATATCTGTTTCTGTTTCTATCCTTGTCTCTGTTTTTGTGTGTCTCTGTCTCTGTGTCTGTGTCTCTGTATCTGTGTCTGTCTCTGTGTCTCTCTCTCTGTGTGACAAACAACAACGGCAAAAAAAAAAAAAAAAAACGAATGCCTGGTCATGACATGATCAAGTACCAGGTCCACCATGTGCTCCGAAAGCATAAGAGTGGCTTGTGAGGGGAAATCTGTCCCAGTCTCCTTCTTGAGGAGGATGCCAGTTGGTCAATGTCGATTGGGATGGCAACCGCACGCCGCGCAGGCCACACAAGAGCTCCGCGCCAACCACAACAGCAAACACTCAGGGGGCAATGGGCCCAGCGCGGACAATCCAAACAATGTGCAGTTGTCCACATCAGTATCAAAGACGCCGAGGCGCTTTTGGCCCAGTCATGCCCAGAGACAATAGCGAATCAATCTTATTTTTCTCAACAACTTTCTTCCCGACTCAAAAACTCACGCGCCAAGCACAACACCAAACATGCAAAAGGCTCGCCAAATGTCCAACGAGGCTTAGTTGGGCGCGGGCGCCGCAACACCCCAGGTCAGGGCATCAAAAAGCCAGGTGGAAGGCCGAACCGTCCCCGTCTTGCTGGTTGCCGCATTGGCGTCGTTGTCCAGCACCAGGTCAGCGTCGTCGCGCTCCGGGACAACGTGAGCGCCCTGCGCCGTCACCATGCGCAGCACATCCTTACGCGAAGGCGACACATCCGGTGCCACAAACACGCGCTGATTCTTGAGCAGCCGACTGCCCTCACGCAAAACCTAGGTGGCCGAGCGTTCCCACCACACACAATCAGCCCTTGTTCGGTCATGCAGTTGGTCAACGCGCAACCAGGCACCGCATCCGGGGCGAGGACATGATGTGCGTGCGAAAACGTACAGCTGCCCGGGGAAATTGGTCGCGAAGCTCAAAATCGCGCTCGTCAAGCCACTTGTTTGCCACAGCCGACGCCTCGATCCAGTCAAAGGATACGAGCCAGCAGCCGGCAGCAGCTCCCTGCAACACCTGGTCAGGCACGAACAGTTGGTGGATTGAGACGCCCTCGCTCTCAGCAAAGCGGCTCAAACACATTGGATCATGGCGGCTTTACCTTGAGAGTGCGCCGACCCGACGAGACGACATGAGTGGTCGTCTCCGAGACCTGGCTAGCAATCACGTAGAGGTGGCTGGACCGCAGTTGGCGCAGCACTGCCGAGGCAATGTCGCATTCACTGCAGGGAGAACCCGAAAAAAAAAAAAAGCATCATGCATTGCGTCAAAGAGAGTAAGGAAGAAACAGAAAGAGAGAGAGAGAGAGAGAATCAACATGAAACCAGCGCAAGCCAACACAAGAGAGCATGCTTACTCGTCGGTGAGGCCCGAGAGCACAATGCTGTGGATGGCAGCGCGGCGTGTGACCGGGGTTAGCGTGGCTTCCGAATCCTCTTGATCACTTGTCTCGTTGGCTGCCACGGGCTGGATGGCAGCGCGTTTGGACGCAGGAGCCTGGTCCGCCGCTTCGAGGTCACGTCGAGCATTGGCTTTGGTGCTGTTGGCCAAAACGCGGGCTTTTGAGGCCTTGGTCGACGCGTCTGCTCCGGCCTTGATGACGGGGCTCTTTTTACCGCGTTTGGTCTGAGGCTCACCCGTGGCGCCGATACCAGCGCCTTCGACTGAAAGTTCCTTGGACTTGGTGGCAGAAGTTTTGGCCTTTTTGCTTGATCGTGGCTTGGTGGTTGTCGTAGTGGCGGGGGTGACGGCCGCGCCATCGGAGGATGACTGGTCGTCTGCAGTGCCCTCGGTCTTTTCTTCGCCCTGGGCCTGTGGCTGACTGCTGGGTTGTGGGTCGGTGGAGGCAGCCACTGCTGAAGGGTCCTCATCGGCTGCCGTCTTGCTTGCCTCGAGCTTGTCGGCGCCATCATTTTGGCTGTGGTTGTCCTGTTCATGTTGCTCTTGCGCATCGGACTCGTTCGTGTCGTTGGCCTTCTTCTTGTCGTGGACGTCGTCCTTTGCTGGCGATCTGCTTTGTGTGTCGTCGTTGACGGCAGGAGGAGTGGCCTGTTTGTCTTTGTCGTCCTGGCGGGCAGCCGTTATGGTCGATGCGCTTTCTTTTGGCGTGGCTAGCTCGGCAGGGCTTTCATCCTTGACCGCGATCGACTCGGTTGGGTGGTCGTTGAGGGCTTGGTCTACGACGGGCTCGCTGGGCGTGGTTGGTGGGCGCTTGCGGGAGAGAAGCAGCTTGGCTCCCTTGCCTGAAGCCAAATCCGAGCTGGAGCTTGGCAACGCCAAGAGGGGCGGCGTTGAGCTGGGTGTGCCTTCGAGGGCATCGCTGACGCGGGCGACGTCCTCGTCGGCAGCCGTGGCCGAGAGCTCCAAGCTGGGCTCATCGGGGGTGTCGTGAAGTGAAGGGGATAGGGGGCGAGGTTCCTCAGCCATGGTTTCCAGGGCGGTGGGTGGAGACGAGGGCGGGGCCTAACAAAACAGAGAGCGGGAAAAATGAGCAGCAGCCACCTCATCAAAGCATTCCAGCACACGGCCAATAATCGACGAGAGAAGATTCAAATGGGTGGAAGAACAAACAGGGAGAGGCGTGGGTGTGAAGCACAAAAGCTGCACATGGGGCACTTACAACAAGCGAGGCGGGTGAGGGCTGACGGTCCAAAGCCGTCGGGGTGGAGTCGTGCGGGGTGGGCTTGAGGAGAAAAGGGGTTTCATCCACATGCGCGTGTGCTTGCACGCACGCATCGACCCAAGCAACGGTCACAAGCCGCAAATGCGACTGCTGGCGTGCCTTGGTCAAGCAGCTTTTCTTTCCCTCTTTGAACACCTGGCACCGTTGTGGCAACAAGGGCATCGGAAAATAAAAAGGAAGCATGAGATGGCGGAGGCGGAGGTGCACGAGGGGGGTCAACTGTGGAAAAGCAAGCAAGAGCAGCCGGCACGATGGCAGACACCATGTTAAGAACAACGCACGAGGTGGGTACAGCGGCGCCCCGGTGTTTGCTGGCAAGATGCGCCCAAGTCTTTCAGCTTGCGCTTCACGGCGTCAGAGGCGTCGACGCCGTCGGTGCGCACATCCACGCAGACCACCAAACCTGTCACGGGAGCGCACAATGTCGCCGTCAAGCGGTGCAGACCGACCCGGGAACAACGTGAACGGCACGTCTTCGTCAACCCAGGGAGAGAGAGAAAAAAAAAAAAAAAAGCAAAGGAGGAAAGAGGTAATACGTGCAGACACTCCAGCCAAATGCAGCCCATCGCCGCGGCTGTTCACCTGAACGGAGGAGCCACCCTTTCCCGAGGGTCCAAATCGGGCACACACTGACCTGAAAGCGGCGGCAGCGCAGCCATCGTAAGTGCAGTGTGTGTGTGTGTGTGTGTGTGTGTGTGTGTGTGTGTGTGTGTGTGTGTGTGTGTGTGTGTGTTGTTATTGTTGTTGTGAATTGCGCCAGTGAACTTAAAAAAAAAAGTGAGAGACACACACACACACAAAAAACAAGTTTTGACTTGTCCAATGGGATTTGTCGACAAAAAAATAGAAAACGGAATGAAGCTGTTTCGCGTTGAATGACGTCTATTGGGAAAAACGGCGCTAAAACAATTTGGTTTATAAACGCTTCCCGCTCACAGTTACCTTTGTAAAAAGTACACGAAAGCAGTGAGTAATCTCTGAATTTTCCCACAAGTCGACATAGGTAACGTTGAAAGTTAACATAGAAGAGAACGAGAGAGCCGGCATTTTTTTACAAGCTCCGAGTCTCCCAGTCTTCAGGTTTCTCTACTAGATCACCAATAGTCCAACCCCCAGTCTCTTGGTCTCTTGGTCTCCGAGTGTCGCAGTTTACCACTATTTTTCCCTTTAGCACCGGCAGCTTCAGTCTCCTGGTCTCTCCAAACACTCGCAATGGCAACTCGACCCAAAGGCGAATGGCTGGCCCAAGCCCCTGGCTCCTTTGTGGCCCTCTCCCATGGCACGGTACGTCTCTGTGCTCGGTGTGTGCTCGGTGTGTGCTCGGCGTGTGTGTGCCGTGTGTGATCTGTGCGCTGTGTATGTGTGTGCGCTGTGTGTGTGCGCTGTGATCTGTGTGTGTGCTGTGTGTGATCTGTGTGCTGTGTGTGATCTGTGCGCTGTGTATGTGTGTGTGCTGTATGTGATGTGTGTGATGTGTGTGATTTGTGCGTTGTGTGTGATCTGTGCGCTGTGTGCGCTGTGTGTGCTGTGTGTGCTGTGTGGGCTGTGGTGCCTCGGGTGTGCACTGGCCGATTCTCCCTGGACCATTGAGCTCTGCTTTTGTCGGTTCCTCACAAATCTCTGTGGGTTGTGGTAGGTTCATTATCAACTGCGGGGCACACCCTCCGACAAACCTCTGGTGCTGTGCATTCACGGCATCAGCGCCGATGGCGGCCAGTTTGCCAATTTGGCTCAGGAACTCGTCGATCTGGGTTATCAGGTGTTGATGCCCGATCTCTACGGTCGCGGGTGGAGCGATGCCGTGCTGGATGGCAAGGCCAAGAACGATGAAAAACTCTACACCGCGCAGCTGAGTGAGCTCCTCCTGCAGCTGGGTCCCGACACCAACTACATGAGCGGCAAGGCACTCCACGTCATTGGTACCAGCATGGGCGGAGCCCTGGCCGTCAACTTTACCGCACAATATCCTCGTCTCGTGCGCACCGTGACCCTGGGTTGCCCCGCTGGCCTTCCCACCCCGCTCCCGGCCCTTGCCGGTCTCGTCAAGGTCCCCGGCGTCGGCGAGCTCCTCATGAGCATGGTGGGGAAAGGCGCCACCGAGAAAAACACCGCCAAGGCCTACGCTGATCACCTTCGCCCTGGCGCCAAGGAACACTGGGAGGCCACCGTCCAGCGCAACTATGACTTGGGCAAGTATCACCCCGGCTTTGGTCCTGCCCTCCTCGACACGGTCCGCAACTTTCCTTTGACCGGCCTCCAGAGCCGCTACGACATTGTCGGTACCCTCGATATCCCTAAGCTCTTGGTCTGGGGCCGCGCCGACGTTGTCGTTCCCTTTCATCTCTCGGAGCAAGCCGTCAAGTGCCTCAAACCTACCTCCACCCTCTTCCTCGACGAGTGTGGCCACGTGGACTTTTTCTGCGTTGAAGAGCTAGCCTCGCAAATGAAGGCTGCCGTTATTGCTCAACTCCAAGAGGCCGATCAAAGCCCCGCCGATGTCTCGGCTTCCGCCCCCACCGCAGATGCCAACTGAAGTAAAACACAGGGATTCTCCTGTTGAGCTTCTTGCTTGTATTTCAGACCCCAAACCTGCCGTCTTTTGCCATCGTTGATAAGAGCTTCCAATTGATGAATGACTTTTTTCCGTCGTTTCAAAATAAGCCTGCTTATTCGGGCGTGAATACATCATTATAATTCAAACAAACTAACATGTAACAAACATTCTCAATCTTCTCGGCTTAGGAATAATCACTGTTCGAGGATGCGCCGTACGCCACCAAGACACTACGAGGTTCGACTTGGCGGAAGATGGCCCTGCCGCCTCGAGGCAGCCGTGGGGTGGACAACCAGCGTGCTGATGCTCGCCGCGGCTAGAGTCACATTGGCCAAACCATGCTCCACCGCCACTGTTGCGACCTGCGTGCAGTTGAGCGTGGCACTGTCCGACGTGGCCCAGACATGTCCAAATGCGCTAGACGTGATAATGGCACTTAGATCGACGCTGCGGTTCACGACGCTCTCGCCCGGGTTGACCAGTACCAGGGCCAAGGTGCCGTTGGGCTTGCGAACGGCCACGGTGTTGTTCCCAGTCTCATCTTGGACGGCGTATACAACGTCGCCAGGCCGCACAAACGACGTAAACTGCTTGTAGGCATAGTACTGCTTGCGCACGGTCCAGGTCTCGACCACAGCGTCGACGTAGCGATCACGAGTGCCATCGGGCAAAATGACACCTTCCTCAACGGGCTGAAGCAACCACGTCGCGGCGTCGGCGCACTGATTGATGCTTGGTGCTGCCCCCGACGTGCCCAGACAAGCTCCAGACGCGTTGTTGAGGCGCACCCAGCCCTGCGCCTGGTCGAGCGACCACTGCTGATTGGCGCCGCCCCAGCACCCATACAACCGCACAGCGTCTCCCAGCTGCATGGCCTTTCCCCAGGCGTCCAGGCATAGGCCAGTCTGGTTGCCAGCCCGGATCTGAGAGTCTCGCATCGAAAAGACCTACAACGCTCGGGTCAGTCAAACTTTTACACTCGAGTGCAGGTAGACACCAAGCGCTATCCCATTCATTTAAAAAAAAAAACAAAAAAACAAAAAAAAAAAAGAAAAAAAAAAAAGACGAACTTCTCCTCATCACTTGCCTGGTTTGCCGTGGCTGTACAATTGGCTAGCACAAGGGTGGCACCGTCGACTGCGGCATCGTACTGCAAGCAGAGCCCATTGTCACCACCGTATCGTAGATGGTAGAGCTGATCCTCGTGCGCACTGGCTCCCAAGAGGCCCCAGCCCGAATAGCCGGGGGGCGTGTCCAGATCGACGAGCTGCCAAAGCGTCCACACCGTCTCATTGAGAAAGTTAATGTCCTCAACAATGCGTTGTGCTAGCTGAAGTCCTCCCTGAATTGGGCCATTGCCGTTGCCAAACTCCGAGTTCCAAAGGGATTTGTCATGGTCAGCGGCAAAAGCGGCCAATGCAGCCCGATGGTCCCCATTGTAGGTGTGAGTGGTCACGAGCCCCAGATATGCCAGGGCCTCTTGGCTATACACCTGCAAACTGGCCAGGCTATCATCGAGATTATTCTCTTCGGGTCCTGCCACGGTGGTCTGTGAGACGTTGTGGCGCGCCAACGCCGCACCCAGCGCCTCAATGGCATCGGATTGCTTGTCGCGATCAAAGTGGCACCCCTCTTGGTCATTGCCATAGCGCCACCTTTACCCAAGGCAATGTCCAACGCATCCAACACAAAAACGTAAGCTTCTACAATGATTGGACATGGCCAACACGGCATGACCGGGAGGTGAACGGACGTACCAGCTGGAGACTGGTTCGTTCAACGGTGTAACGGCATCAAAGACGATTGGGCCAAGAGCTGGATCTTGGGCAAAGCGGGCCACAACGGTGGCCAGATAATCGGCCAAGGCAGCATACTGGTCATCACGTAGGTTGTTGCCGCCGTCCGAAGCGCCCGTGACGCTGCCACTGTTGGTCATAAAGTAGGGCGGCGAGTTGCTAAAGGCCATGGTCAGATTGACCCCACGGGCAATTCCTGCTTGCAGCACGCGCCGCTGGGCCGGATCGGCGTTCCAGTTATAGCTCCCATCAGCCCGCAGAAAGCCAGGCACCAGTGCCCCCGGGCGTAGAAAGTGACCCGTCATGGGATTCTCTCCGCCTACAAGCCGTGGTTGAACAAGTCAGTCGTGGCAGGAAATAAACAACAGGAGAAGAAAAAAAACGCAGTACGGCCGCACCGCCAATGTTGTAGCGAACTTGATTGACGCCAAGACCGCGGATGGGATCGAAAAGAAGATCCATCACCGCATCGAATCGGCTCTCATTCTTCCAGTTGCCGACGCCTGAGCAGCAGCGTGCCAGCGATCAAAATGAGCGACAGCTCCGATTCGGGCCGGAGCCTGCGACACGACGTACCCACAGCCCACCAACACAAACTGCTGCCCCAACCAGCAATCGTCTGCATGGGTTGGTCCAAGACGGTCACATCCGCCCCTGTTGTCGTTTTCGCGAGCGCCGAGAAGCTCAGCGCCGCCGCCACTGCCATCACCCACAATCTCATCTTGCTTGTTGTTTGGGTTGGAAAAAAAAGAGAGAGAGAGAAAGATTTAGAGAGAGGAGAGAGATTTAGAGAGAGAGGGATGTTAGATTTAGAGAGATTTAAAGAGAGATTAAGAGAGGGAGAGAGATTTAGAGAGAGAGTTGAAGAGAGAGAGAGAGAGAGATTTAGAGTGAAACAGGCACGAGATAGAGAGAGGAGACCTGAGAGATTCACATGTAAAAAAGAGGAGAGAGATTCAAAGAGACTTTGAGAAACTCAATGCTACTTTACTACATGTAGTAACTTTGTGACGTGGATGGCTCGGTGGTGTCTTAGCTACACTTTGACGAAGGAGTTCAAGGGCATACTGGCTTAAACGGGGTCAATGGACAGCATGGCTTCTTGCCTGAGCTCGTGCAAATCTGTTGGGATAGGCGAAGAGTGACTGACAGCCCGAGATAATGCACAAAGGTCAATTGCACAGTGCACCAGAGGCAGAGATGGCAAAGACGATCTGCCGTCATGCTGGGAGATAAAATGAACACGTCAGGAGCTGAGATGTTAACAATGAAACTGACTAGGGGGAAAGAGAAAAAGAAATCAAACAAGTAGCTCCCGAGCTCATGCACCAGAGTGCTGGGCATGTGCACGTCGAGAGCACACGCGAGCGCACAAATACGCACACACACAAACAAGACCAACAGAGGGGAGAGTTAGAGGAGAAAAAAGAAAAAAACAAAAAGGCTTGACGTCAAAGAGTCACGCCAAGGTGACTACTGCAAAGTCGCAGGGAGGGCGGCGGTGGCGACATCCTCGGTGGCACGACGTCGGCTACGGCGGACAAGCATCACGGCAAGGACCGCAAACTGGGAAATGCACACGCCCAGCGTCAAAATCTGATAGAGATCAGCCGAATTGCCTTCGCTGTCGTTGCTATCCGCTGTAGAGGATGCAACCGGGAGGTCTGCCTCCATGTTTGCTCCGGCTGCCGCACGACGGGCCACGGCCAAACTCTGGGAAGGCTGATAGTCCAAATCCAGGGCCTCCAGGATGCCACCGTTGACGAGCGAGGGCGGCGTGTCATCAATGTACAGGGTGGTAAGGAACAAACTGGCCAGCTGCTCAGCACTCAGCCCGTCATTGGCAGCCGGGCCTGCGGGATCGGCCGGGATAAAAAACTTGAGCGTGCCCACGGTCTGTGCGCCGCCCGAAACCTCGCGCAGACTCGTGAGCTCCACGCGCGTTTCCGACACCGACAAGACGGTGGCCAGCTCGCTGGCCAGCGTAGCGGAAAAGTCAACAAACGCGGTCGACTCAATATTGCCAAAGGAAGCATTCCAGGGCACGTTGAAGCGCAAGCCGTCCAGGGAGACGGGGACGGGCACAGCGTCAGCAAGCTCCGCATAGGTGAAGGACCAAGACACGGGCTGGCTCATCTTGTTGCCGGCAGCATCGTAAATGTCGCTGAGCGTCACTTGCACGCTCTTGCCACTGAGTGCGGCCGAAGAGAAGGCGTTGCTGATGGAAAGATGAATGGTGTTGCCCTGGCACAGCACGTCCAGAACCTGCTCGGTCACGGTGACTTCAGCGCCAATCTTGACCGTCACGCGAACCGTTGAGGGCTTCTCGCAATTGAGGGGCTCGTTGAAGACCGCCTCGACGTTGTCGCCAGGCACGGCCTCGCTGCCAGCACGCGGAAACAGGCCAAAGACACGGGGCGCGGCGCGGTCCAAAACTGCCTCAATGGTTCCGGCGTCATGGCTGTCAGCACCCTCCGCGGCGCTCCCAGAGGACTCGCACTGGGTAGACAGGCGCACCTCGTAGCGGCCATCAGCCAGATTCTCCACCTGCCAGTCGAGACTAGCGTAGCCAAATCGCGACTCGGTCACTGGGCCAGACACAGCAGTGGTCCAACTCGTGCTGCCATAGGGGCGAAACTCAAGATTCACGCCCTCAAGACGCGCGTCATCAGCCCAGAAACTGTCTGGGGCCCCGGGGTTACGAGCAAGGAAAGGATAGTACGCATCGGCATGGTTGGTGTTGATGACAACCCGGCCCGACTTGGCAACGTCGCCAGCCCACTCAATTGTCGAGCAGGGCTGCATAAAATCAATGGTGATCTCATGTTCAGAGGCTTGGAAAGAGGCAGGCGACCAGCTGCCAGTGACCAAGAACGTGTCATGCTCGCATTGGGAACGGAATCCCATCTTGAACGTCACCGAGGTGTGTCCTTCGATCGGAGTGACGTGCACAACCTCCTCATACTCTGAATATGGGGCCATCTGCTCAAAGAAACGGCCACCCAGCAACGTCTCATCATTCATCCGAACGTCCAAGCCTTCAATATCACGCACATAGCTGCGAAACATCGGCAAAGAAACAACCGCAGATGAGCTGAGGGCCTCTTCACAACGGGGCCAGGCAAGAAGCAGGCTGGTGGAGGGACAGGACCCACAGTTGGAACTGGTTTGCCTCATTGGCATCGTTGATGAGGCGAATGTGCAACAGAGCGCTATGGCCAGGAGCCACAGGGCCGGTTGGCTGGCTCTGAATAATAAGGCGTGGCTACAGCGAGGGAAAAACCAATTTGAGCGTGAGGTCTCTCATGTTGGTCGCAAAGGCTCAAAGCATATCGACGACTGTGAGGTCAACTGCCGACCTGCTCGCGGGCATACGTATTGTCCTCGTGAGGGCACTTGGAAGAACCGGCCACGGTTGTGAATACAAAGGTGTCATAGATGGGATCACGCGAAATCTATCCGAGTGCAATAGACCAGCAGGGCCCGGCATGATGAGCAACGATGCTACCGCTTCGTTCGCATGTCCAGAAGCACGCCCCAGTGCACGTACCTTGACTACAAACTTGTCTCCAGCATCGCCATCGCCAAGGACAAAACCGCGTACACTCTCCGAGCTCTTTTCCTTGGTCGTCACATCGGCTCGGTCAGCTGACATTTGGTAGCCGATCCCAATTTCAAAGGCAGGGCCGGTGCCGGCAATTGCCAGTTTATTCTCCACGAAACCTCCAACTGTGCCTTCATCGTGCACCATGGTTCCCGCGTTGGTGCTGTTGGCAACACCGACAGACTCCTCATATGAATAAAGTTGGCCGCCGCCCATGAAAGAAATGGCGCTGTACTTTTCGAGTTCATCAGCAGCTTTGCCGTCGGGCTTTCGGTCCAGATCCCGAGCCGCATCGAAGAGTTCACCCGGCATCAAACCCGTCAGCGGCTCAAGAGCACCGGTGGAAGCGTTGTAGAGAACCTCGTCCGTGTAGTTCAGGATTCCTTTCCAGCCCAAGATGGCCTCTTTCAGCTTGTCAACCTTTTCTTGGGCCTCGTCCTTTTCGGCTTGAGTGCCTGACGTCATGGCAGAGGCCAGATCGGCTTCAGCGTGCACCAAGTTATTTTCCAAGGTGGGGATCTAGCATTGACCAACAATCATGAGACAAAATGCACCAAGCACAGGCTAATGTACAAATCGAGTGCTTCCTTGGAATGCAAGGTGAACCCCGGAACGTACCTCGGCATCTCGGATGTCGGCGTACATCTTGATGGTAAACGAGTTGGTATTGGAACCACTGTCGCCCAAAGACCAAGTCACCTTTTCAATGACCTCGGTGCTGCAGGCCGAGGCGTTGAATAGCACCTCTCGAGTCTCAATGTAGCGAACAGTCAAGGCAGGCGTGATGAACATGTGTCCCGAGGGCGAGCCAAGGTCATCAGATGTTTGTACAGAAATGGTAGTGGCAAAAGTGACGCTATCATCACCGTTCAGGCTGGCCTTGACATCGGCCGACATACTCGTTGCAGCAACCTGCGCAGGTCAGATCACCGATGCAACGCCAATGAGTGCCACGCGATGCAATGTCACAGTAGCGCTCTGATGAGCATTGTCTTGACTTACGTCTAGACCAGCGCCACCCTCAGATTTGGCTACCTTGGTACACGCCTCGACGCCGAAACCAGCGCAGAGACTGGACTCGACATCCCAAGTCCACGACACTTTCTCTACACATCACGCCCACAGATCGGATTAGACAGATGACAGGAACAACAAAGATGAATAGAGCTGAGCTCCTTGATGCCGGCCGACTTACCAGCGACGTAGGCGCCCTTGAACGCCGCAAATTCACGATGACGAACGCGAAGCGAGGACACAGTGTTTGACTGCACATTAGCAAGCGAAGCGCACCGCACAGTGAGTCAAACGTGGGAATCGGATTGCAACTGTCTGCTGTCAAAACATACATAGTAGGAATAAGAGGATCCACCCGGAGGGTCGTAGAGAATCATGAGGGGGAAGTACTCCGGAAAGTCCTGATCCAACGAGAAAATTGGCAGTCTCAGTTAGACGAAACGATCATCACGATGCAGGTACAAGCGTGCAGGACAACCTAACATACCATGGTAAAGAGCTCAGAAATGAGCTTGTCGCCGGTGACAACGACGGGCACAAGCTTGCTGACCGAGTGAAACGCCGTGTCCAGCTGAGCGGTTAGGAGCTTGGCATTGGCGACGCCCTCCACTTCCATCACCAGCTCGGGTTCACCGCCCATGGCCTCAAAGGCGACATGGGCCGAGTGAAAGGTACGGCCTGCATCGTCGGAAGCGAGCTCCAGAGGCACGTAACATCCCGTGCCAGCGCAACGGCCGAGGCGCGCAGCCTTTTCAGCATTGATAATCTTCTGACGCAACAAAGCAGTGACTGTCTCTGGGGTTTCACCAATCTGATTGACCAGTGTGATATTGCCTTCAACCCATGAGCAAGATTCGATCGTACTCCAGAAGGGCTCGATGGCAGTGACAGAGATGGTAGTGGGCGCTTCACGCTCCAGGACTGCAAAGCTGCACTCGCCGCTCCGATCTCCCGACAGGTGCACAGTGATCTGGGGTTCAGGATGGTACTCCCAACGAGCCGTGTCTGGCTCTTCAGCCTTGAGGTCGATAGTGAGTTTTTTGCCACCGTGCTCCTCAAAGAAAGCCGGCACTGTCTCACCGAGGATTTCGCTATCGTGCTGAACACCCATCAACTCGACAAAAAACTCTTGCTGAGGCAAATCCACAACGTGCTCATATGTGCTGAAGGTGATGTCCTTGCTCCAAGTGGCCAAGCATGTCGCGTAGGTGATCTGCACCGTGGTAGTACCCAGTGTACGGTTGCAGCGGCCACCGGCCATCTGCATGGTCATGGTCGCGGCGGACGTGTCGATAAAGATGGTGGGCTGCGATACCTCATCGCTTTTAATTGCGTAGTAGTCGTACGTCAGAGCCTCACCAGCCAGCGAAACGCTGTCATAGCGTCCCGTGGGCGCACGACCCGTATTCACGCGTTCAAACGTATGGTTGTTGTACTCTACGACAGGGTACACGGTTAGCCCCGCCGCTACGGGGACAACATAGTAGCCCGTGATGGAGGTGCGTGCGCATCCAAGGGCTGTGTGGGCGTGGTGATTGTAGAGGCACACGCGAGCGTTGCGGAGAGGGCAGCCAAGCGCATAATTGGCGTGCTCTGTACCCTTGACAAATACGCTGCCCTCAAAAGGGACCGTGGTGGCATCCACAAACGTCGTCTCTTGATCAAATGTAAGAGCCTTGACAAGAATGCGCTGCTCCGTGCATGGGAGGCCATTGCACGTGTATCTGTGCTGCACGGTGCCGCTCGTTTTGGAGGGGCGTAGCACTAACATCTCCTGTTCAGTACCCAGCAGATCAGTCTTGACGTATACGGCAAAGCGACCATCCGCATCGGTCGTAAGGTTGCCACCCAGGACGAAGACCCCGTTGCGCTCATAGAACCATTCGATGTTGGTGTCGGCAACCGCCAGGTTGCCGGCGGCATCGGTAAGCTGCACGCGACCCGTGAGCTCGGCCTCCCAAAGAACCTGATGCGAGATGCACGTTTGCGCCGATTCATATGAACCAGTCAGACCAGAGTCTTCAGCCCAGACAAATGAGGTCTTGCTGTAAGCGCTGATGCAGTATTGGTATGTGTGGCCCACTTGCAGCTCCGAGGAAGTGGCCACATCGTCATAGATGGTTTCCGGGGCATAGCGGCGCTCGCAAGCCTGGCTAGCCTTGACGTCATAACCGCTGGTAAACGAAGAGCCATCACGGTAGAGCAAGAAACCATCTTCACAGTAGCTCATGTCCGAAAATGCAAAGAAAACGCGGCCGCGATGCTGACGCGTGGTAACGTCTGCCGGCGCACCTGTCACTTCGCTGGCACCACAAGCACAGGCGGTTTGTGCCTGCGGATACTCGAAGGAGTCGGGATAGCCGCCATTTTGGCGCCCTTCAACCTTGATGTAGTAGTAGGTACCCGGAATCAGGTAGTTGAGCGTAATGCGTGTCTGAGCATCGTAGCTGCCGCCTGTTTGATCGGCATCATACTCCTTGGGGTAACCAGCCGCCGTGTCCCAGGCGTACTCGTCATTGCGCCAGATGCCAAGGGTCACCCGAAAGCCCTCGCGGGGAGGACCGCTGTTCTCGATCACAAGCTCCATGGAACGAGCAGACATGATGGGCTGCACCAAGACACCAACTCCATCAACACACGAGGTGGCACGATCACCCACTGCGTACTTGCCCTCTGGGCAAGTCTTGCAGCTCCCTTGTCCATACTGATCCTGATAGGTGCCGGGAAAGTTGGCACTTGAGCAGTCTTTGCATGAAGTGGCCGTCTCCTCGTCGCTGTACTTGCCGGGGGCGCAGGACCAGCGAGAGTTGCTGGAAGAAGAGCTGACGTAGTAGCCCTGACCAGCGTTCTTGCACGAAGATTGAGTGTACTGATCGGTGTACTTGCCGGCAGGACAGCTGGTGCAGTATGTCGATCGAGATCCGCTGCTGTACTTGCCGGGCCAGCAATCACCACAGTAGTAGCCATCGTCACCATACTTGCCGCTGGGGCAGTCGGTACATTCGCCACGCCAGTAATCCGAAACGTAATAGCCGTTTTTGCAACGCACTCCATTGTCGCAGTCTGAGTGAGAGACAGACAGAACGGTGAGCACAGACTAAACTACGATTGAAAGGCAAAATGCGTGCCACTTCAAGGTGCATTCTTCGTACCGCATGAACCGTCGCACTCGGCATCACAGTTATCGCCCCAGATGTTGCAGTTGTCATCGCAGTTGTCTGTCACCGGGTTGATATGGAGAGTATGACCGAGAGAGTTGAGTGAGATACCGGGTGGTCAAAAAGATGGCAGACAAACCAGGATCGTTCATCGCGGAGGTGCGTACCATTGCAGTCGCAGCTACTGTAGTCGTTGCAGCTGCTTGAGTAGTAGCAGGGAGGGCGGTGATCCGTTTCACGGCGCTTGATAGAGTCACGATGAGTCTGTCTCATGGCAAAAATGACCTGATCCGGGGCGGAGCAGTCAAGGATCGTGGTCAGAAGCGCTCGTAGGTCTTTGTTGGAGCGAGCGTACATGTTGAGCTTGCGGGTGTGGTCGTCGGCAAGGAGGTTGACCAAGGAGGTGGGCTCATCACCAAGCATGAGGTAGTTGAGGCGCTCACAAACGGCGGTGGTGGGATCGCTCTCCACAGCAGGCATGGCAGCCAAGTTGAGCCAGGCCAACCCGTTGGGGGTGAGGGAGGCGGTGAGCAGAACGTCTTCATATTGCTGGCAGGTGGCGCGATCGAGGCCAAGGCCGCAGGCACGGCCAAACAGCGCAAGCCAGCTGTGGGTTAGGCGCTCAAGTGAAAGCGTGATGTGGGTTGAGCCCATGCTCTCGGTGGTGGTCGCATAGTGAATGATGCCCTTGGGAAGATAGAGCACGTCGCCTGCCTTCAAGGTGATGGCCTGGCACTCCATCTTGGCCAATTGCCAGGCCTCGTACTGGGTGCAGCCTTGAATGCTATGTCGGACAATCTCCTGAAGCTGGGCCTTTTCGGCATCGGTGCGGTTCTGTGCACCAGCAGGCTGCGGCGTGCAGATGGTCCACTGCTTCTCGCCGTACGTCTGAATGACCAGGACATCGTAGGGATCCGTGTGTGGCTAATTGGTCAATGGGACATACATGGCAGATGAGATGGCAGAGGACAGCAGCAAAAAGTACAGGCGACGTGGCGGTCCGGCATGAGGATGAATGGCGGGAGCAACCAACCTTGAGGGCCTGGGCCCCGGGCGGGGTCACGTAACCATGTACAGCTACAGTTGTAGCGAAGAGGGTGGCAAGGTGGCGCTCGAGATCAGAGCCGTGACTTTGGTGAAGCTCCGTTTTGATCACAAAGGAGTTGCCATCGTCGAGAAGACCACGAAGAAAGGGCTCGTCAACGGTTTCGGCCGTGGTGAGAATGTCGCTGATCTCACCGCCGTTGGTGCGCACCATGATGTCCTCACCCCACAGATCAAAACGCTCGATAAAGTCGTCCATTGAGGTGAGGGACTCGACCAGAGGTTCAATGGTGTTGAGTTGCGCGATGAAATCGGCGGCATTTGCCTGGTGATTGGTCCAATGGTGCACGCGAGTTTCAAAGGTGTTGAGGAAAAAGTTTTTGACCTCGGCGCTGCCACCGAACAAAAAGCGCAGCACGCCTTGTGGAGTCCCGTCAAGGACCGAAGTGGCGTCTTCTGCAGTGGTGGTGGCCACCACCACCGCCAAAAGCGGCAGCAAGAGCTTCATCTTGCTCCTCTGGAACTGGTCGTTTACAGGGCAAGCGACCGGAAGACAGAGGCAGTCACCACGGGGAAAAAAAAAAATGGCCCTTGGGCCTGTGGCGAACAACTTGCAGGGCATGAATTAGTCAAGAAGAGAGTTGGTGGTGACTCTGCACACGGTGGAGGGCAACAGAGGTTGTTTGGTGGGTGGGCTGGAGGTTGGGCCCGGCTGGTTGGCCTATTGATGGGGGCGTTCAAGTGGAACCAGACCTATGGATATGTACAATCATTAACGCGAAAATTTCTGCTCCCGTCAGCTTTTCCACTCGACCGTTGAGCTGCAGCGCGCTATTGGTGCAAGCATGCACGCGACGACTGGAACGAGTGGGTCTTTATCGATGCGTGGCGGTTGGTGCTGATGGGGTGGACAGAGGATGTACATGAGAGTATGTCGGGGTGTGTCAAGGTCATCAAGGAATGCTTGAGGGTGGGTGGGGGTGGGGACGAGGCGAGCTGAAGGCAGGAAAGGTGAGGTGAGGGGAGCGGGGGCATGAGCGTGAGCGCCCGAGCGGGGCATAGCGGGGTTGGGGGTATTGAGGAAGACTGTGAAGGGTGGTGAAGTCGTTGGAGTTGCATCCTATTTTCAGGTTTGGTGCGCCCGCGTGGGTGGATTCACGTTGCTGTCGCCGCTGTCGCTGCTGCCGTTATAGGCGAAACCCCTCGTGATCGTGCCAAGCCATTGTTTGGCATGGTTATCATTAGTATTGTCGTGCGCGTGTGCTCTGCTGCAAAATTTTCCTCAACACCTCTTCATTGAACAGCAGCGCAGGCGATCCAAACCGGCAACCACACGCTATCAGGTGCATGCAGCAGGCGTACTGCATGTGCATGGAGCAGCATCATCCTCATCATCCTAGGAGGAGCCCGGAGAGGCTGATGGCGATGGCGAAATTCTGTTTGAATGGGTCAAAGCGGGCAGGCAGAGGTGGCATTTCAAAGAGAGGTAAGAGTCAGAGGTAGAGCTGGCGGAAAGAATGCCACCGGGGTAAACAAAGAGGTGTAAGCAGAGGTTTATGCAGGTACGCAGTCAAGAAGCAGAGAGAGAGAGAGTGAGAGTGAGTTTTTTTGTGAGACTGGACTCGCTTCGTGTCCGATGCAACCGTCAACACGACAAAAAGCCTGCATGCTTGCATGTGGTTTGGTGCAGTTGGGACCTGCTCCCACAAAATCGTACCCGTCCAGGCATGTCGGTTGGGGTGGGGCGTTGGTGGCGAGTGGGTGGCAAATCCCGACCATTTGGCCTGAGAAATAATGCCACGGGGCAAGGCAACAAACGGTGTGATGAGCATTTGCACGCAAGGTCGGCCACCCTGTTTTTCTTTTTCAAAAAAAACCAAAAAAAATTGATTTTCCATTGGTGCCGGCTTTTTGCATTGTCCGGCTACCATGGCGGTGACGGTGCTGTCGAAGGTGCTACTGGCTGCCGTTTTGGTGCTGTGGGCGACCGATGATGTACTGGCCAGCGGTGATGCTTTCGGCACGGCCTTGCAAACACGTCTGGGTTGTTTGAACCCGCTGGCCAAGGCCAACTACCGCAGCTTGCGCGCCGAAGCTCGGGCCGTGGCGCTCGACCATCTCCTCGATTTCGCCGGCACCTGCGACCAGCTGGCGTTTGCTGACTTTGATGTCACCGGTCAGGTAAGGCAACCACCCGCTGTGCGTGTGCTTGGTGGCTTACACCAGAAAGCAACTCAGAATGATTGTGGATGTGGGGTTTTGGTAACCATCTTTAGCTTGTGCAACCTGGCGTCGTGCAAGGCTTGACGCCAAAAGCGTCCGTCACAGGAGAGCAGAATCATCAGCAACAGAGGGCCCGGCGCGCTGGTATGCACCAATCCCTCGGATTTGATTGCCTGGGGTGAATCTGCGCCAGATTTGTGCCATGACGTCCGATCGCTCATACCTTTATGCTCGACATCACGATGGCGTGCAACAGATACCTGCACTGCAGACGACCTCGAGCCCAATAGCTATGCCAGCCCATACGCCCTGGACGATCTGCCTGCTGCTTTGAGCGACCTCTCGCTATGTGATGGCCCTGATGCCTATGCCATCAGCGTTTGTCCGAGCTGCAAGGTCACTGTGTCCGTGACCTACGTTGCTGGACCGGGTAGCCTCAGCCTCGGCCTATTTGACAGCCAGGTGAATGCCTATGCCGCTCAGACCCAGGGTAGTGGTGGATCAGCCCAGATTGTCTTTACCAATTGGGCGACCAGCACCCGCGAGATGTCCATTGACGTCTACGGCAGCTTTGCGGGGACCTATGCCCTCTCTGCCGCCATCGAGGCGGATAGCGGCACCCGCCCCACCACAACCACGCCCGCCCCTTGCACCGCAGACAGCTTTGAGCCCAACGGCTATGCCAGTCCATACGCGCTGTCGGGCTCGAGCACGAATGCCTCTGATCTGACGCTTTGCGGCGAGGCCGACTCGTACAGCTTTTCCTTATGTCCCGGTTGCTATGCTCATGCCCGCGTCGAGTTTGATCGCTCATATGGCAACATCGACATTGGCTTTTTCTCCGGCACTACCGCCGCGTACGTCGCTCAGGGCGCGGGTACAGGCGACTACGAGGAGGTTGGCTACATCAACCCCACAGGCTCGACCATCAACCTGCAGCTTGATGTATACGGGAGCTTCAGCCGAACCTACAGCCTGGTCTTTACCATTGCCAGCGAGGGACCCCCTGGCAAGACGACCAGCACGACTGCACCCTGTCTTCCAGATGCTCTCGAACCCAGTAGCTTCAGCGACCCGTATGCTCTAACTGGAAACAACCTATCGTTTGCCGACCTGACGCTCTGTGGCGTCCAGGACTCGTACAGCATCAACGTGCCCAGTGGTGAGGCCATTACTGTGCAGGTCAACTTTGACAATGTGCAAGGCGGCATCAACCTGGGCTTGTTCAACCCAAACACCAACACGTACGCAGCCGAGGGCCGTAGCGCCATTGGTCGTGTCTGGCTGCAATATACCAACGCTGGCACTGCCCGCACGTTCAACATTGATGTTTACGGCAGCAACCGAGGGTCGTACACGCTCAGCGTTGTGGTTGCACCGCCTCCCACCACCACGACGCCACCCGCAACCACCACCACTACTGCAGCTTCAAGCTCCAGTACACAGTCATCGACCACGGTGGCACCCACCAGCACCTCCACCAGCTCCCCTGGGACCTCCACAACTTCTGCCGACCCGACCACCACGGCAACAGACGTGACCACGTCTCCTTCCTCGACGTCATCATCCTCAACTATTTCATCATCAACAACGTCTGGTGCTTCAACAGGCCCAGGGTCCTCTCCCACCACATCATTGCCAGGTTCAACCACCACGGCGTCAGCAACGATGACGCAGGGCTCGACCTCAGCCACCACCATAGCCTCTGCAACTACGGCTCCCTCGACCGCGTCCACCACAGCTGCTACGACGGCCTCTCCGACTACCGCAACGACCCCCGCGACCACGACCGATGCGACGGCCCCGTCGACCACGACCACCTCATTGCTCACATCAACAGGCTCTTACTCGAGCGCACCGCTGACGTGTCCGGACAGCTACGAGCCTAATAACCGCCCCAGTGAAGCCTATCTCGTTTCAAACGGCTTCACCGCCGAGGGCATCAGCCTGTGCGAGGAAGACGTGGACATGTATCGCCTTGAAGTGTGTGCAGGCGGCTCTGTCAGCATCCAAGTGAGCTTTAGCCATGCCCAGGGCGATTTGGATGCACGTCTGTGGGCCGATGGCCAGGTCGTTGCCACGGGCTACTCTACCTCTGATTCGGAGCAACTCGAGTACACAGAGGCTCCAGATCACGTTCCACAAACGCTCGTTTTGGAAGTTTTTGGCGTCAAAGGCGCTGCTAATGCCTATAGCCTGACAGTGCATGTCACGGGCTGTGAATGCACATGCCCACCTGACTCGCGACGCCGAGGTACACGCCTTACGACCTACCGCGTGCCTGCCACGCGCGTTGTCGGCGCTTGTCCTGATTACGTCCCCAGCATCTGTCTCGCGCCACGCGACGACGAGACATCGCCTCTCACCCTCGACCTGGAAGTGAATCGCGTCGGCCAGAAGCAATATGCCCACGTTGCCTCGTCACCCCAGCTCCAGGGCGACAACCTGTGCTGGAGCCATCCCCTTGCACTTCAACACCGTGATCGCTTCCAATTTGTCCTTAAAAACCCCGAGGGCGTTCGCTATTGGGTCAGCTTCCCAGACGATACCATCAACTGCTCCTAGTCGTGGAGCATTCGTAGCTTCTGTTTTTTCTCCTTTTTTTTTTTTTTTTCTAGTCTTCCTTCGGTTGTCCGTTGTTTTCCTTTTCTCTTGTGGCACGTCAACGGCGTGCGCGTGTATGTGTGTTGTGGCGATGGTCTTCGAGCCAGTTGCCGACGCAGGTTTGAGCCTCATCTGATGCTAGCGTTCCCCCAAATGCCTGTCCTTGCGGTGCTCTCATGTTATCAATCAATGCCATTCTAAGTATCCGCGTCTTCCGAAATCAACTTACTCTGTCGTACTACCATGAGGGGAGAAGTGTTGCACGCGCCATCTGCTGCTTGGACATCAGCATCTTCACTTGAAAGTAAAGAGAGGCCAGGTCATCGTTGATCTTTGGGGCCGCCAGAGGCGGCAGCCGAGCTCCACGGCATCCCAGGCAACGCGCTTTCCAGCGGTTTCATTTGGTAGCGAGTGCGACGAGAGGCGTGAAACGGTATCCCGATCTCCAAGGCGACCAGGCAGACAAGAGTGAAGTGCACAAATAGCAATCGGACGCTGTTGTGCGGTACTAACGGCCGTGCACTGCACATGATCCTCCTGCCCCTGCGCCTCAGGCTTTGTTGGCTCTTGGCTTCCGGAAGGAACGCGTGCCAGCCCCAAACCCAGCCTACCCGGAGAGGAATTATAGAAGCAGCGCCTCAATGCAAACATGTTTGTGAAGCAGCTCAAAGGAGCAAAGCAAACCGTGGCCCATCTACTTTGTGCTGGTGCATTCCAAGCACACACTTGTACACTGGCGCACAGAAGTCATGCATCTTTACATATGAATGGAGTTTGATACCTTCTCCTGCCCAAGATAATTGTTGCAAACCCGTCGTGTATGACCAGAGTAGCAATGTTCTTTCGATTTGAGCTGGACAGAAGAGAAAAAAATCAAAGTTAAAGCAGCAGCTCAAAACAAAACGGGCCCATTAGAGAGCAGGCAATCATAGGACTTCAAGAGCGTGTTTCTGAAGTTCTCGTATGTCTCATCGTGGTTTTGCACAAAATCTTCGGGTGAGCCTTCTCCGGTAAGGAAATCGGGTAGCGAGCGAGCAGCGTTCAAGACAGGTCGCCAGATAGATCCCAACTGACCCTCATCCCAACAATTAGTGCTATGCAGGTCATTTGGCCAGCCGCCCTTTTGCACCATTCGCAAGAAGATGCCCTTTGCAAACATTTCCAGGTCATGTCGGAACTGGGGCACCACCGCACTCTGCAAACCACAACCAGTCGAACATGAGGGGGCTTGCACACTGCAATTCTTCCCACATTCACTGCAGCAAGCGGCACGAACCTCGTCAATCATGTCATCTGCTTGCTCACAAGGCCAGCCAGTGGGTACAACTGGCTGGCCTGTGCGAATCTCTTCAGCCGACCCCCAGTCGTTGAACAGGATTTTTGAACCCACTCGAAAATAGTTGCGGGGAAGCGGGTCACGATGAACAAGCCCGGCCTTGTGCGCGGCCTTGAGCACATCCAAAAGCATTGATAGCTCGTGTCTTGTGGGAGGCGTGGCAAATTTCTCGCCTACAGGGGTCACGACGCAGCAGTAGGGGTGCCCTTTCGAGTAACCCTTGAGGACAGGCACATTTTCAACCTTAGCCAAATCCAGCTTGATAAGCATGTCACGCTCCTGCTTCATGGCGGCTTCGTTCTGGAAAATCTTGAAGACGACCGGCTTGTCATGAAAGTAGCCTTTGTACGCCTTGCAGTGCCTGCCCTCGCCGAGAAAGCAGTGTGGATGGCAATACAACAGCCGCTCATCGTTGTCAGGAATGGTCACGCGCAAGTCCACGAAACCAAGCTCACGAGGTTCCATGGTCAGCAGTCGGACAAGGGGCGCGCCCGACCTCAAATGGCCCTGTATTATGGTCTCGAAGTGAATGAAGCCGGTTCCGCTGCATCGATATGCCCGGATGATGTGGAAGTCGAAACAGTTCACCAACGCGCCAAAGCAGAAGTGTCGAGTTGGAGACAGCTCCAACAATGTATTCAAATAAGAAAAGAGTTGGCCAAGAGCCGAAAATGAAAAGTCTTTCGCGTTGCGCTTGAGCTCCAAAATGCAGGCAATGTTTCCATTCCTGTAAGGTTCTCTTGCCCCCAACACAATGTCGGGCTTGAACTGGCCCAGAGTTGCAACATTGGGAGAGCTACAAACGCGACATGGGATATTCTTTGTCTGCTTCTGGAGAAAGTCAACCCAGGCTTTTTGGAGATCTGCTTCCAAAGTGCGCTGGCCCTTTGGAATGCTGTCGGCCATGGTTTCCTGCTCCGACGTGAGCTCCGAACGGAACGGGGCCACCTCTGACTCGTCGGCTGTTTTGTATCGACCCTTCCGGGTCACTTGCTTGTAATAGTCTAGATACCCGTCCCCTGAAGCCCCGGACACGACCGCACTTGCTGGCACCACCAACACGCCAGAGGATTGCTGGGGGCGAGGGCTCACTGCAGCCGCCATGGGTGAGTTCGTTTTGCTTGCAGCGTTATTCCGCGCCTGGGAAGCACGGACTACTTCGTCTTTCAAGGTCTGCAAGTACGATTCAAAGACATGGTTCAGCTCTGCGGAATGTGGACGCGAGATGACCAAGTTCACTTCGGCTTTGGCCACGTTCACTTTGGCATCGGCAACGTTCACTTTGGCATCGGCAACGTTCAGTTCGGCATCGGCCACGCCCGCCTCGGCTTGGGCTCGGTCTCCATGATTTGTAGCCGCTTCCACTTTGGCTTTGGCCACGCCCAGTTCGAATTTGGCCTCGCTCACTTTGGCATCGGCCACGCTCACTTCGGCTTTGGCCACGTTCAGTTCGGCTTTGGCCACGTTCACTTCGGCTTTGGCCACACTTGATTCGGCTCGGGCTCGGTCTCCATCATTTGTAGCCGCTTCCACATTAGCTTCAGCCACGCCCAGTTTGGCTTCGGCCACCTTCAATTTGGCATTGGCCACACTTGCTTCGGCTCGGGCTCGGTCTCCATCATTTGTAGCCGTTTCCACATTAGCTTCAGCCACGCCCAGTTTGGCTTCGGCCACCTTCACTTTGGCCTTGGCCACGCCCAATTCGGCTTTGGCCACGTTCACTTCGGCATTGGCTTGCTCTTCCGTGGCCATGCACGCCTGGGCACGTTCCTCAGCGCTGTCCAGCTTGGCTTCAGCGATGTCCAGCCTGGCTTCAGCATTTTTAAGCTTGTCTTCAGCCTTGCTCAGTTTGTCTCCAGCCTTGCTCGGTTTTTCCGTTGCTCTAGCTGGGCGCGAAGCGGCGCCGGATCGCTCGTCTGCACTGCCACTGCTCGCCATCCTAGGCATAGAAAAAAACCAGAAAAGGTGAGCAGTGCATGACTTTTCCAAAGGCCGAAAACAAACAGAAGTCGCCTAAGCATCTCACTACTTTTCGCGCCAAAAATGAAGTGGAACGACGTGGATTCACACCAAAAAAAAACGGCAGCCATAATGCAACAAACACGCAATTTGAATGCAATCCATGCCCTTTTGATGACCGCATCCCGTAACGGGCTCATTGAATGCATTCACTACTCTTCACGCCCAAAGTGTCTGGGTATTCAACTTCACACACACACACGCGCACACACACACACACACACACACACACACACACGCACACAAGCACAAAAAAAAAAAAAAACGGCAGACATGCGAAGCAAATGCATTTGATGTCTTCCTCGTGATCAGGCAGGCTCGTCAGGTGAATGCAGCCCACTTGCTTTCGCACACGATGAGAGGTGCACGCACCCATTTTGCACGGGTGGCACGCCCCAACCCATTCACCACTAATCCTGCTTTTCCCGCCAACACCACACACACACGCACACACATAAAACCAGATCGTGCATTTACCTCT